>NW_027195672.1:0-149645 GCF_038502225.1 Cherax quadricarinatus | reverse complement strand
AACCATATTCCACCTTAAATATGCAAATAAATTTATTAATATACAGTGGATTTACTTGCACCGAGTAGACACCAGGGAGACTTCGTGAGGCATCAGGGAGACCTGGCTTTATATACAAATACACATGTACATGCATTACATACATAAATATCTGTACATTATATAAAAAATTACACAAGCAGTAATTTTGCATCATAGCATCTATTGTGCTTTTGTGAGTGCCAGTGATTTTTATTATGTAAATTTGAATTATAATTTGATACAGTAAAGTATTTGTTCTGATATATACTATTTTTGGAAATAATTAAAATTTCTTTGTCATTCTGTTTCACAGCCGAAACACAAATACAATCACCAGCCGTTCCACGAAAGCTGCCCTCGTCAGATGACTACCAATACTGCCCACCACGAAAAACAAGAACAAGAAAATTGCTGAGAATTCATCCTCACCATCATCAGCATCTTCCTCCAACACCGACTCCACCAACATCTCCACCAGCAACAAGATTTCCACCAAGAAATCTCGAAACTCTTCCATCAGCAAGCTTGGCTCCACCGAGGACACCCCCACCCACCCCTACACATCCAGCAAGTCGCAGGCTTCCCCCACCAACTCCTGTAATGATAAAGAGCCGAATGCCTCATTCATCTCAAGTGACAAAGAGGATAAAGTCTTGTCCTGCACTTCCACTCCCGAGAGAAAAAGTGCTTCAGCAGAGCTCCGGAACACTTCCAAGGCTGCCAAAGGTACTTCCAAGTCTTGGTCATTTGAGGTTGTGTCAGAGAAGAGGTCTAGAGGGGAAACCAAAGTGTCAAGATCTGCTCCCCCAGAGTTGAGAAAAACAGCTTCAGTTGAAGTTAAGGGAAGCAAAAGTGCTCTGGGAACAAATTTTCGAAGATCTGGTCGTGGTGTCAACCGAAATGAATTAGGAGGAAAGAAAAGTGGTGGGCTAAAAAAGAGGTCACATAGTCCTTCAAACAGAGAGCCCGGGAGAAGCCTCAAGACTCGCAAATCTCGAAGTAGAGTCACTAGTCCAGAACCTGTTGTGAGTGACACATCAGAGAGAAGCAAGTCAGATAAAAGTCGAGATATAAGCAACAAGAAAAAAGCTTCACAAACTCAGATTACTGAATACTACACAATTCGGAAAGAAAAGAGTACATATAAAGTAATAAGAACACTTCCTGATGATCCACCCAATGATCGGGGTACACGAATTCGAGCGGGATGGGACGAGGATGGAAAGCGAGTAACAAGTGTTAGTGCCATCACTACACGGCGCTCCCGCCACATTCCCAATGAGTGACTGTTAGTTCCTTGTTGTAACTGTGGTGTAGCAGCTCTTCTTAATTTAAAGAAATTGTACAAATGTTAATTATCCATAGACGTGATATAAAAGAGCAGGGCTCTCTATAATGCATTAGAAACTTCAATAATTTTTGTAATACTCTGAATGCCTTTTGTGGGTTTTGAGAAGCCTCTCCATTTTTACTTTCCCAAAGATATAAAAAGCTTGAATTGGAGCCAGATCTAAGTGTGCCTGTTTTATGATAGGTAAGTGTTGTGCCATGTCCTTATGTTGTACAAATTACATATAGGTCAAAGAACTTGTTCTGGTTTGTCAATAATTTTTCCTGGTAATTATTATAGACTTAAGCCCACTGATGTGTGGATACAAGTGAGCTTTTGCACGAGGAAAGATAAGAAAATAATACCTTAATTCTGTTGTAATACAATATCAATAATAGTTATAACAAGAGTATTATGTTTTTAGAATAGTGTTTATTCAGGCTGCTATTTGTGGGCAGTTAGTGATTTGCTAATTTTTCTTGGAATATTTATTTTTAGGAGTCATATTTTTCTTGCTAAAAATATACAGGTCTCCCTCAACATTCACAAGGGTTAGGGGATCAAGAGCCTCGCGAATGTTTGGTGCTCCAAAATATTGTAGGGAAATATACAATACTGCTTCCTTAACTTGTTGAACCATGAACAATCATAAAATACATGAAAACATCGTAAATTGTACTAAATACATACATGTTATGGTTTAATAACATGTGTGTTATTAAATACCACTGCCTCCACCAATGCCTCCACCACTTCCTCAACCACTGCGAGTCCCTACTACCCTCCCTCCGACCCCGCAACTGGCAGCCAGCCCTCTCACCACTCAGTGTGGTGAGTGTTTTGTTTGTTCATTATTTGCTGTTAAACTACAGTATAAATAATGTAAACACATTCATGACTGCATATTGGAATGGCTATTTGGACAGGTATTGGACAATGACATCATGTGTTTACTCTTGAACACAGCAAAGAATCAAACATTTCTGCTAATGCTAATAATAACAATAGTAATAATAATAATAAATGCGATAGAATTGAAGAAGGAAATCGTACAAAAATACGAGTTGACACATCGTCAGTGTGGCTTTGTTTATGCTGGAGTGAGCAGTAGTCTCTGTGCTCTTCCAAACATTTCACAATAATTCACTGTGTTTGGTGCTTGTAGATTGAGTGCGACTGGAGTGGTAGAGGCAGTGGTTGAGGCAGTGGTTGAGGCAGTGGGTGACGCAGTAGGTGAGGCAGTGGGTGAGGCAGTGGGTGAGGCAGTGGGTGAAGCAGTGGTTGAGGCAGCGGCTTAGGCAGCGGTTGAGGCAGCAGTTGAGGCAGTGGTATTTAATAACGTTATAAATAATAATAATACATATTATTAACATTTATTATTATTATTAACATGTATGTTATTAAATCACTGCCTCGCCCAATGCCTCAACCACTGCCTCAACCGCTGTCTCCCCCAGCAGTAGCAGAAATGTTTGATTCTTTGCTGTGTTCCAGAGTAAACACATAATGTCACCGTCCAATACCTGTCCAAATAGCCATTCCAATATGCAGTCATGAATGAGTTTACGTTATTTATACTGTAGTTTAATAGCAAATAATGAACAAACAAAACACTCGCCACACTGGTGGGAGGGCTGGCTGCCAGTTGCGGGGGTCGGAGGGAGGGTAGTAGGGACTCGCAGGTGGTTGGAAACTTAAATATGATTTGGCGGCTGGGAATTTGGAGGCTCGGAATTTGGCAGTTG
The DNA here is from genome assembly GCF_038502225.1 of Cherax quadricarinatus. NCBI lineage: Eukaryota > Metazoa > Arthropoda > Malacostraca > Decapoda > Parastacidae > Cherax > Cherax quadricarinatus. The sequence continues at coordinate 146,549 of NW_027195672.1, read as the reverse complement.
GGAATTCGCGAATGTGTGAAGCCCGCGAAAGTTGAAAACGCGAATGTTGAGGGAGACCTGTAATGTAATTTTGAAACATAAGCATACAAGGTTTCCTCTTGTTCTTGATGTTCACTATAATACTATACATTGGTGGACAGTTGGTAATACTGCCTCTTGAAACCAATAATCTGGTGTCATTGGAGACATGATTCTTAATGATACCTTGTTCCAAAGGCTCCCATTAAGATATAAGCACTGATACAATAATTGACCACTGGAGATGCACCTTACTCTATTTTTGTGATGGAAGAGAATGCTTCATGTGTACTTATTGGCCAAATGATGCTTACAGTTAAAAGAGATATTTTGCTTGAACTTTTTATCTGTACAAAGTATATTTTGTATATAAAAAATTGTATCAAATAGTGTATATTTGTGCTTCATTTAGTATTCACCATTGGTATTGTAATACTTTTATTACATTACTAAGAATATTTTGTACAGAGTAGAGATGCACTGAAGAAAACTTTGTAAGGATCATTATATTTGATTTAGCTAATTATAGTGTTACTGTTACTGTGGGGTAAAATCAAAAGAAAATTAATATTTTCTTACATAAGCTTAGTGTACTTTTGTTAAAAACCCATTTTAGGTTGTTTCAATGCAGAAGTAATGACAACCCAAAACTAAGCTTGTAGTTTTCTAGGGATTTGAAATCATAGAATCTTATTAATGAGAACCAAGGCCTTAAATGCTGGTGTAGAGCTGTTGAGCCAAGGAATTGGAGCTACTCTCCCCTTCCTTGGCTTAAACATGATTACATCAAATTTCCCAGGCACTGTATGACCCTTACAGGTTTTTAAATAATATTTTTTCTACATTCTTTTTCTAACTTTTGTGTTAAGATGTTAGCTTCTATTTTGTAGTTATTCATTTAGAAGTTAAGTAAGCTTTTAAATTGTCTTAACTGTCTGAGTCATTTGTCAGAACTGTTTGATTTTTAATGAAGAGCAGAGATATTTAATTATAAGTAAATTAATTTAATTAAGTAAACTTACCTTTTATTCATAAATTAATTGGATGTGTTTCATATAAAATAAGTACCACAATTTATTAAATAATGAAGATGAAAAGTTACTGCACTGTGACTGGAATGATTCACAACCAACTTTAAAAATTGAAAATGAATCTTTCACACTGTTTCAATCCATTTTCAATCATTATAAAGTTATGACTATGTTTTGTGCTAGTATTTGTTGAATTTAAGAATAATAATATTAACATCCCTCCCTTTGAAGGAGGGGTGTTAATGTTGCAATTTTATAAACTGTAGTGTAAGCATGCCTCTGGCAAGACAGTGATAGAGTGACTGATGAAAGTTTTTCTTTTAATAGTAATATTTTTTATAACTACTGAAATGTTGATATTCTTTCCAAATTGAGGTATTTTGGTTTTAACCCTTTCAGGGTCGGCAGGCCATCTCCTAAACTTGTTCTCAGGGTCGGAAATTTTTCGAAAAAAAAATGATTTTTCTTATGAAATGATGGAGAATCTTTTTCCCGGTCATAATGATACCAAAAGTATGAAATTTTATGGAAAACTTACGGAATTGTGCTCTCACAAAGCGGTCTTGACGATGTTTACGCATCGGCGATTTTGCCCACTTTGAGCCCTATTTTCGGCCACTTCTAATTTACAAGTCGACAGAAATCATAACTATTTCGCTAGAACTCTATTTTTTCTATCGAATGAGTACAAGAAACCACCCATTTACCGATTTCAACTATCCAATAAAGTCTGAAATAGGCAATTTTGCCAATTTCACACAAATTTCAAAAGATGTCAGTTTCCAAATAGGGCCCAGAATAAACAAGACAGACATTCCTGGCACTAAAATAACATTTCCTCTGTTCATTAGTCGCATCCCCAGGCCTCTGTTACATTTCTTTTGTTTTCCACTTTGAATTTTTATTCTCACAAAAAATAGAAGATTTACTGTTATGCAGACTACTGCATTAGTGTAGAAATGGTATAAATAATATCAGTGCACTTGTGAAAGAATATTCGACTCACCAGTTGACGTGTATTGGATGCATGGGTTGATTTATTTACTTTTGAACTTTGGCAAAAATCGAACATTTCTGCTACTTTGAGCTCAATTTCAAGGTACTTTTCATTGTGAAAGCAATAAAAATCATCTCAATTTCCGTAATATGTCCTCCATTCTGTAAAATGAGACCAGGAAAACTAGAATACAACCATAAATAGCATATGAAAATACACTGCAAAGTCGCTGTTTTAAACCAAAAACGCGGTTGGAGTTTTTCTCATTATGCACTGTGTGCTGTAGGATTTTTTTTTTATACTGCACACACTGACCACATAGACCCATTCTTTCATATGTAGGCCTATCAGCTTTCTCTCACTAGATTTGAAGGAGCTAGAATTTGAATACTAGTATGGCACCAACCCTGAAAGGGTTAATAATATTCCTATTTTTTTTTTGTACCAAGAATTACTTGAAAAATAATAATATTCCTCTACTGTGTATGCACTTTTTACCTGTGCACACAGTTGTTTTAACATGCATTCAATCAAAGCATATGCATGAATGGTATACTGCATTTGGAATTGACACAAAATGTATAGATTGAGATAATCATACTTCCTTTTCTTTTTTTCATTATGGTATTGTATAGTACAGGTATAACGGTACAGATCCATTGACCATATTTGTCTGCTGTAGTCGGCCATAATTATTCTATGCTACTGTTAGTTATTTACTTATTTAAACTACCAGATTTGTCAAATGAAATTTCCTTCAGCTTATGTTTTAAAAGTAGTGTAGTGTTCTTCCTTGTTCTGCACTGTTATTTTAAAGTTTGGATTAATTTTTATCTAATGTTTCTGTGCTAGGTCTTATTTGTCTTCATGAAAAAAAAAATTATATTACAGTAACATCTGATTTTTTTTTAATTTAATAAATTCATTAAATATTGTGTTTACTCAGAAAACATGATAGTTTTATATTTTGTTTATTTGTCTTAAGTTTGCATGATGGTGATGAGTGACACAATTAGCTGTAGTTGCCTTTGCATATGCTGTACTCTCTTTTATAAGCATATTAATTTAGTTAAAAATCATATTTATAAAATAATTATTTATATTTTTATTTCTTATGAAGGATTTTATGAATTAACTGCAAATAATAAATAATAGTTTATGTATCTAATATCACATTTCCATGGCAATGTATATTTTTAAATACTAATTTTGTGTATGAGGAAAATGTTAGTGGCTAAATTGAATGTTGTAAAACTCCTTATAAGTGATAAAATATGCTTTAAATATCTATCATATTGTTGACATCTTGTTGTATTTCTCTTCAAACTATTGTTTTATGTTGAACCATGCATTTTAATGCATAAGATTTGATTATCTTGCATTCCTAAATTCCCAAATGTTAGGAATCATGAACATGAATCTTACCATATGAGAGATCAGGTACAGTACTGTACTTGGTTTCTTCATTAATTGAATATACATTGACCCCCAACTTTCAATACATAGTAACCCTCTGAATTTGGGATTTATTTGTGTCGTTAAATACATACAGTATTAACAACAGTCTTGAATACAGTGATTGCTTGCAAAATATCAGGACTTGGTTAATTTCTATATAAAATGTAAATTTGTTTTATGTTCAGCAATACAAATTTATCTATAATACTGTTATGAGGCAGTTGTAAAGTGTTCATAGATTATACAGTGTTCACCTGTTGGTCTGGCTTCTTTTATATAAATATTAATAAGGAAATATCTTTGAGTACAGGTACTACTTCATTTTAAATAACACAATTGCTTTTTTTTGGGGGGAATTGAACTATTTTTCTAACCCTGTTTGTTATGCAATAGAAGTTTGTAGTGTCTTATTTGAGAAAAAATATTAAATACAGAATATCAAATGATATGGTTGTTTGCATTCTTCCAAGAAATTATCATCTGTGGTAAATATAACTGTTTAGTGCAAGAGGTGCTTTATTTAGTTAACTGTAAAGCATATTTACAATATAACAATATTACACCTAGTTCATACAAAGGAATGAATAGGAATCACTTATTGTATATAGAAAATCAAACAAAGAGGAGTACAGCTGTAAAATGATCTCTCTTCAAGGGGGGCTCTTTGGCATGGTGAAGAGGCTTTTGGTCTGAGGAATTAGACCTGTTGGTCTCCTTCCTCAGACCGAACCTAATTACCCCCCAATCCCCCCTCCCCTATCCCATCCTCTCTTTTTATTTTCCTCCTCCTCCTCCTCCCTGTCCCTCCCTAATTCCCTTCCTCTTTTTGGCCTTTTTGATTCTTCCCACAGGCATGCTAGTTCCTAGGTAGGGGAAAGGGTACCGGGGTCCATCCCATTCCATTGAGGTTGTTGGCGGTGGTGTAGTTTGCCGTGGAATCTGGCCGCCCTCTCTTTTGTCCACCGAGGTAGCTCGGCAGATGTGAGGTTGCTATCGTGGATTGCTGGTTTACTGGCATGAAAGGTAGGGTATGGCACGGGTTCCATGCCGCATCTGCACAACTTGCGGTGCTGAGGTCCTCTTGGGCGTGGAGGGCGATTTCCGGCCCTTTCATTCCTCTTAGAAACTATTCCCCCCGTTTCCCCCTCTTTTTTATTCTTTTTTTTATTTTTATTTCTTTTTTCTTTTTTTTTTTTCTTAAAAACAGAAAGAAGAAACCTAACCATAGAAGACCCAGTCCATGAACCTGCTACCCCCAGGCTCCTTCTTGATACTGCACCCCATTCTGACCCTGCCTCGTTTTTTGACCACTCTTCGGACACTCCTGATGCCCCTGTACCTCTTGCTGGTGCTGTTTCATCACCAGCTTCAGGTACTGGGGTCTCGACTGAGTCCTTCGATTTCTCTGACCTCCACCCTCCTTTGACTATGCTTCCGGCCTCTCCCTCTACGGTGCAGCAATTTTTGAATTCCCAGCCCATCCCACGTCGGACCAACTCTGGTCCCACTTCTAAACGCCAACGACAATTACCTGATGATACTTCGCCACCTTCCCGTTCTACTCAGAAAAGACCGACACGTCATGCACTCCCTTTCCATGCTCAGTTTCGGACCGCACAATGGACTAAATTCTTTACGACCGATTTCCTCTATTGCCTATCTTTCCAACCATAGTATTGGCAAGGCGCACCTATGCCATGTTGGTAGAGATATTTCTTTTCATGTTCTCGGAAGCGGTACACGCATCATCATTGTCCAGAATGCTACCCAAGCTCATGATCTTTCTTTTCTTTCACATACTGATACTATTCTTGTCACTATTGAAAAACATCATTCCCTCAATTCTTGTAGTGGTACTGTCATTCTGCTCCATACCATAGTCCAACAGAATTTCCAGACATGTGGCAATGACATCCTTGAACAGCTGGAACTCCAAGATCTCCCAATCCTCAAAGTAGACACTTATGTCCTTCCTGCCCGCGGGCGGAGACGATACCCCTGCAATGTGGCTCGATTAATTTTCAACAGCCGTGAACTCCCATCTTCTGTTTATGTAGCAGGACATCGGTTACAAGTTCGAAAGGTGATCCCTACACTGCAACAGTGTAGAAATTGCTGACGATTTGGTCACCCAGCAAAATACTGCAGATCTATAGCCGAATGCCCAGCCTGTGGTGCCGATGACCATTCTAATACGTCTTTTAACCAACCTCCCTCTTCCCTTAATTGTCATGAGGCTCGCCCTTCTTACTCTCGCGGATGCCAGGTCTACTTAAATGAGCCGGAAATCCGTTGCCTCAGAGGCAGAAGGTCTCCCTTATGCTATGGCAGTTTCTCATATACACCTCCAAGGGAGACTACCCTGTATTTATTATTCTCGTGTTTCTAAACTTTCCCCCACTTCTAGGGTCCCATCTTCTGCAGCCTCCTCTGTGGTTACCCCTCCCATAGTCACTCCTGTCTCTAATACTTTTGCTGTCCTGGGCTCAGAAGTCCCTACTTCAACACCTCAGTCTGTTCTCACTTCTTCGTGTTCTTCCTCACAAGCCCTGGTATTGACAAGACCTCGTACAACACCTCTTCCCAATCGCCCCTCTACTTCTCAAAAGTCCAAAAAATCCCTAGTGCTCAAATCTCCTTTAACCCCTCCTTCCCTTCTTCCGCCTCCACATTTTACCTTTCCAGTATCTGTACCTGGTTCTTTCCCTCTCACTGGCTCTGCTTCAAGTGTGGAGGCTTACCCTCCTCCTCCTCGTACTGTGCCTTCCTCCCCTGTCCCCTCTCAAGTTTCTTCCTCTTCTGCCACTTCCCAGGTTTCTGGTTCTTCTTTTCCCTTCCACACTACTTCTCCAGTTCCTTCCACCCTTTCGTCTTCCCTTACTTTTGTACAGTCCATTACTGTCCCAATCTTTACTCACCCTCCTCCTTCCATCTCCAATATTGTCTCCCATACAGCATTTTTGAATTTCAAAACACTTGAAGCTATCTCAGAATATATTGCAGAGACTAAACCATTAATAGACACTGATCCGCCCCCTGTTCCTTCTCTTTCCTCTCCTCTGCGCAACTCCTTTCTTCACAAAGCTCAGTTCCTTCGCTACTTGAACGTTTTCCGCTGCTGCCACACGTGGACTTTTCAAACCCCTCTAGTCCGTAGGTACCCTTACCTATAGATTTCTGGTATCTTTATCGTTACCAATCATGGCTTATTTAAAGTGGAAAATCCACGGCATCAGGGGTAATCGGGGTGAGCTTAAGATGTTGCTTTCCCAGTTTTTCCCTGTTGGTGTTTGCTTACAAGAACCAAAATTACACTCCGCTATTGTCTATCCCATCTCAGGCTATAATTTATTGTATTCTTCGGATCCTTTTTCTGATGGGACTTTTAATGAAAGTGCCCTTCTTCTATGCATTGATATTCCGTACCATCAGCTATTTGTTTGTACTTCGCTGCATTACACTGCAACCCATATCCACTTGAGTAAGTGGTATACAATCTGTTCTTTGTATCTCTCTCCTTCTCGGGCATTATCTATCCCGGATGTTACCTTTCTTGTCTCATCCTTACTGCCACCACTTTTGTTACTTGGCGATTTTAATCCTCGTCATTTCCTCTGGGGATGTCTCACTGTGATTCCCATGGCATTCAGTTGGAGGCATTTTTCGCTTCTCACCCCCTCCATGTTTTAAATACAGGTACTCCCAACCATTTTGATCCTCGTACTCATACTCTCTCTTGCATCGATCTCTGTCTGCTCTTCCTCCGTTGCACTAGACTTCACCTGGTCTGTTCTCCCGGATTTACATGACAGCGATCATTTTCCAATCATTCTTACTTCTCTTTCACATTCACCATCTCTTCATAGCACACACTGGCAATTTGATCAAGCAAATTGGGACCTTTCCTCGCAACTAACTGCTTTTAATGAGGTTCCTTCTTCATCTTCCATTGATGAGCTTTTACACCTCTTCTCGTCCTCAGTTTTAACAGCAGCTTCTCATACTATACTCTAAACATTGGGCAGGCATTCTGAGAAGTGCGTGCCTTGGTGGTCTTCTGCTTGTGCTTGTGCAGTACGTTTGAAACGCGCTGCATGGGGCAGGTTCCGGTACAACAGGACCACTGAGAGACTTCTTGATTTTAAGCAGAAGCATGTGGTTGCTTGCCGTGTCATCCATGACGCTAACTGCCCTTGTTGGCAAGATTATGTTTGCACCATCACCTCTGCTTCCTCTATGAGTGCAGTCTGGAAAAAAAGTATGGAAACTGAGTTGTAAATACTCTCCTGACCCAGCTCCTGTTCTGCGGGTTGCCGGTGTTGATATAGCAAACCCTCTTGACGTTGCCGTTGAGATAGGTAATCATCTGGTCCGTATTTCTCTGGGGGCTACATCTATGCCCCTCGTTCCTCTTCAAGGGGGACTCCTTGGCGTGGTGAAGAGGCTCTTGGTCTGAGGAATTAGACCTGTCGGTCTACTTCCTCAGACCGAACCAAATTACCCCCCAATCCCCTGTTCCCTATCCCATCCTCCCCTTTTTCCTTTCCTCCTCCTCCTCCCCACCCCTCCCTTTTGCCCTTCCTTTTTTTTTTTTTTTTTTTTTTTTTTTTTCCACAGGCACGCTAGTTCCTAGGTAGGGGAAAGGGTACCGGTGTCCATCCCATTCCGTTGAGGTTCTTGGCGGTGGCGTAGTTTGCCGTGGAATCTGGATTGCCTGGGGATGTCCTGATCCCTCTCCGGTATCCCGGAGGGTGGCTTTGGGTGTCTCTCGGGCGACGGGTGTATCTCTGGAAGCCACCTTTCGGATTCCGGGGGTGGTGGCCAAAGGAGGTATGCTTTGTGGCGGATTTCCGGCCGCCCTCTCTTTTGTCCACCAAGGTAGCTCGGCAGATGTGAGGTAGCTATCCCGGATTGCCGGTTTACTGGCATGATGGGTAGGGTATGGCACGGGTTCCATGCTGCATCTGCGCTACTTGCGGTGCTGAGGTCCTCTTGGGCGCGGAGGGAGATTTCTGGCCCTTTCATTCCTCCTAGGAACTATCCCTCCCCGGTCCCCCCTTTTTTTATTCTTTTTTTTATTTTTATTTTCTTTTCTTCTTTCTTTTTTTTCTTAAAAACAAAAAGAAAGAAGTAACCTAACCATGGCAGCCCTAGTCCATGAACCTGCTACCCCCGGGCCCCTTCTTGATACTGCACCCCGTTCTGACCCCGCCTCGTCTTTGGACCACTCTTCAGAAACTCCTCATGCCTCTGTACCTCTTGCCGGTGCTGTTTCCTCACCCTCTTCAGGTACTGAGGCCTCGACTGACTCCTTCGATTTATCTGACCTTCGCTCTCCTCTGACTATGCTTCCGGCCTCTCCCTCTACGGTGTGGCAATTTTCGAATCGCCGGCCCGTTCCACGTCGGACGAACTCTGGTCCCACGCCTAAACGACAACGACAATTACCTGCTGATGATATTTATCCACCTTCTCGTTCTTCTCAGAAAAGATCGACACGTTCTTCACTACCTTTCCATGCTCAGTTTCAGACTGCACAATGGACTAAATTCTTCACTTTACGACCGACTTCCTCTACTACCTATCTTTCTGACCACAGTATTGGCAAGGCACTCCTACGCCATGTTGGTAAAGATATTTCTTTTCATGCTCTTAAGAGCGGTACGTGCATCGTCACTGTACAAAATGCTACCCAGGCTCATGAGCTTTCTCGTCTTTCCCATATCGATGCTGTTCCTGTAACTATTGAAAAGCATCATTCCCTCAATTCTTGTAGTGGTACCATCATTCTGCCCCATACCATAGTTCAACAAAATTTCCAGACATGTGGCACTGACATTCTTGAACAGCTGGAACTCCAAGATCTCCCAATCCTCAAGGTAGACACTTACGTTCTTCCTGCCCGCGGGCGGAGACGATACCCTAGCAATGTGGCTCGTTTAACTTTTGACAGCCCTGAACTCCTATCCTCAGTTTATGTAGCAGGACATCGGTTACAGGTTCGAAAGGTGATCCCTACACCGCAACAGTGTAGAAATTGCTGGCGATTTGGCCATCCAGCGAAATATTGCAGATCTATCGCCGAATGCCCAGTCTGTGGTGCCGATGACCATTCTAATACGTCTTGCAATCGACCTCCCTCTTGCCTTAATTGTCATGAGGCTCACCCTTCGTACTCTCGCCATTGTCAAGTCTACTTAAACGAGCGGGAAATCCGTTACCTCAAAGAGGCAGAAGGTCTCCCTTATGCCATGGCAGTTTCTCATCTCCGCCTCCAAGGGAGACTACCTCGTGTTTCTTATTCCCGTGTTTCAAAATGTCCCCCCACTTCTGGTATCCCATCTTCTGCACCCACCTCTGTGGCTAATTCTTCTGCTGTCCTCGGCTCAGACGTCCCTACTTCAACGTCTCAGTCTGATCTTGCTTCTTCGTGTTCTCTCTCACAAGCCTCAGTAATGATGAGATCTCGTATGACACCTCCTCCCAATCGTCCCTCTACTTCTCAAAAGTCAAAAAAAGGTCCGTTAACACCTCATTTTCCTTTCCCTGTCTCTGTACCTGGTTCTCCCCCTCTCACTGGCTCTGTTACAAGTGTAGAGGTTCACCCTCCTCCTCGTACTGTACCTTCCTCCCCTGTTCCCTCCCAAGTTTCTTCCTCTTCGGCCACCTCCCAGGTTTCTGCCTCTTCTGTCCCCTTCCACGCTTCTCCAGTTCCCTCCACCCTTCCGTCCCCCCCTACCTTGGTACAGTCCATTACAGTTCCAATCTTTACTCATCCTCCCCCTACCATTTCCAATATTGTCTCCCATACGACGTCTCTGAATTCTGAAACACTTGAAGCAATCTCTGAATATATTGCAGAGACCAAACCATCAATGGACACTGATCCACCCTCCGCTCCTTCTCTCTCCTCTACTCCATCTGCGCAACTCTTTTCTTCACAGCGCACCGTTCCTTCGCTGCTTGAATGTTTTCCACTGCCTCCGCATGTGGACTTTTCTAACCCCTCTAGTCCGTAGGAACCCTTACCTGTGGATTTCAGGTATCTTTATCATTGCCAATCATGGCCTATTTATAGTGGAATATACGCGGTCTCAGGGGTAATCGGGGTGAGCTTCAGATGTTACTCTCCCAGTTTTCCCCTGTTGGTGTTTGCTTACAGGAACCAAAATTACACTCTGCTGTTATCTCTCCCATCTCAGGCTATAATTTATTGTATTCTTCAGATCCTTTTCCTGATGGGACCTTTAATGAAAGTGCCTTTCTTCTACGCACTGATATTCCGTACCATCAGCTATTTGTTCGTACTTCGCTGCATTACACAGCAGCCCGTATCCACTTGCATAGGTGGCATACGCTCTGTTCTTTATATCTCTCTCCTTCTCGGGCATTATCTATTCCGGATATTGCCTTTCTTGTTTCGTCATTACCACCACCGATTCTGTTACTTGGTGATTTTAATGCCCACCATTTCCTCTGGGGGGGGTCTCACTGTGATTCCTGTGGCATTCAGTTAGAGGCTTTTCTTGCCACCCACCCCCTCCATGTTTTAAATACAGGTACTCTCACCCATTTTGATCCTCGGACTCACACTCTCTCTTGCATCGATCTCTCAGTCTGCTCTTCCTCCACAGCATTAGACTTCACTTGGTCTGTTCTTCCGGACTTACATGACAGCGATCATTTCCCAATCATTCTTACTTCCCCTTCATATTCACCACCTCTTCGCATCCCACGCTGGCAATTTGATCAGGTAAATTGGAACCTTTACTCACACCTAACTGTTTTTAGAGAGGTTCCTTCTTTGTCCTCCATCGATGAACTTTTACACCTCTTCTCGTCCTCCGTTTTAACCGCAGCTTCTCATTCTATACCCCAAACTTCGGGCAGGCATTCTCAGAAATGCGTGCATTGGTGGTCTCCTGCTTGTGCTTGTGCAGTACGTTTGAAACGCGCTGCATGGGGCAGGTACCGGTACAATAGAACCACAGAGAGACTTCTTGAATTTAAGCAGAAGCATGCGATCGCTTGCCGCGTCATCCGTGACGCTAAATGCACTTGCTGGTGAGATTATGTCTCCACCATCACCTCTGCTTCCTCTATGAGTGCAGTCTGGAAAAAAGTACGAAAACTGAGTGGTAAATATTCTCCTGACCCGGCTCCTGTTCTGCGGGTTGCCGGTGTTAATATAGCAAACCCACTAGATGTTGCCAATGAAATTGGCAATCATCTGGTCCGTATTTCTCAGGGACTCCATCTATGCCCCTCATTTCTTTCCTCAAAGTCTGCCAGAGAGTTAGCACCCTTGGACTTTTCTTCTCTCAGAGAAGAACATTATAATGTGCCTTTTACATTTCAAGAACTGGAGGCAACACTCTCAGCTTGCCGATCATCGGCAGCTGGGCCCGACAACATTCATATTCGTATGCTACAACATTTACATCAGTCAGCCCTTGCAGTCCTATTACGCCTTTACAATCTTATTTGGTTACAAGGAGTTCTTCCACAGCTGTGGAAATCCGCCATTGTTCTCCCTTTCCACAAACTAGGCACTACGGGACATGAAACTTCCCACTATCGTCCCATTGCTCTTACCAGTGCAGTTTGCAGGTATAATATTTTAGCCCAAGCCCACTCCTTAGGCCTTTGAGGCAATCTACCATCCTTCCTTAAGAACTTTTTAACTGACAGGCATTTCCGTGTTCGGGTTAATAATGTGCTCTCCCCGGACTTTATCCAAGCTGAAGATGTTCCCCAGGGATGTGTTCTGAGCACAACACTTTTTCTCCTTGCTATTAATGATTTGGCCTCTAGTCTTCCATCAAATATTTGGTCATCACTCTATGTTGATGACTTCGCTATTGCCTGTGCAGGCGCTGACTGTCACCTTATCACAGTTTCTCTCCAGCATGCAGTCGACCGTGTTTCCAATTGGGCCACCACACATGGGTTTAAATTTTCCAGCACTAAAACCCATCAAATTACTTTCACTAGACGCTCAGTCATCTCCGATCATCCTTTGTACCTCTATGGCTCCCGTATCCCTGAACGTGATACAGTCAAGTTTCTGGGCCTCCTCTTTGATCGTAGGTTATCCTGGAAACCTCACATTACCTTTCTGAAGACAACTTGCCACAGCCGGCTGAACCTCCTTAAAACCCTTGCTCATCTTTCATGGGGAGCTGATCGTCGAACCCTCCTTCGCCTACATTCCACCCTTATCTTATCGAAACTTGATTATGGTGACCAGATCTATTCAGCGGCATCTCCTGCTACTCTCTCTAGCCTTAACCCCATTCATCACCAAGGATTACGTTTATGCCTTGGTGCTTTTCGCTCTTCCCCTGTCGAGAGCCTCTATGCAGAAGCGAACATTCCATCCTTATCTGATCGCCGTGATGCCCATTGCCTTCGCTACTATGTACGCTCTCATGATCTCCGCAATCCTTCCATTTATAGAATGGTCATGGATATTAGTAGACATTCTTTATTTGTTCGCCGCCCCTGTTTACTCCGTCCCTTCTCTCTTCGCCTTCATTCGCTCTTGTCTTCTCTTCAATTACCACCTTTCTATGTACATGTAGCATCTTACTTTTCCCTACCCCCCTGGGAAGTTCCAGCTATTCGAGTCTGTTCTTTCTCTCTCCCTTGCTCGAAAGCCCAACTGTCTACGGTCGCTTCCCGCTCTCATTTTCTTGACCACTTTCACTCTCATTCTCATGCCATTGCTGTGTACACAGATGGCTCTAAGTCTTCTGACGGCGTAGGATTCGCAGCAGTGTTTCCGGACAGCGTCGTACAAGGGCATTTACTATCTTCGGCTAGTATTTTTACTGCTGAATTGTATGCCATCCTTACATCCACCAGGAGGCCTGGTCACAGACCGGGCCGCGGGGGCGTTGACCCCTGGAACTCTCTCCAGGTAAACTCCAGGTAAACTTATCCGTATTGCATCTATGCCTGTGTCATCATTTGTGGTTGTCTCAGACTCCCTTAGTGCTTTACAGGCTATACAGAAATTTGATACACCTCACCCCTTAGTCCTCCGTATCCAACTTTGGCTACGCCGCACTTTACCAAGCATAAAGATATTGTTTTTTGTTGGGTCCCTGGTCATGTTGACGTGCAGGGCAATGAACAGGCAGACACTGCTGCACGGTCAGCAGTACATGACCTACCAGTTTCATGTAGAGGTATTCCATTTACGGACTATTTTGCTGCAATATCTTCCCAACTTCACACCCGTTGGCAACAACGTTGGTCTACTATGCTCGGCAACAAACTTCAATCTATTAAACCGAGTATAGGTTACTGGCCGTCTTCTTATCACCAGTGTCGAGGTTGGGAGACTACTCTCTCCCGTCTTCGCATTGGACATACTCATCTTACTCATGGATATCTCATGGAGAGGCGCCCTGCTCTTCTCTGTGAGAATTGCCATGTTCCATTATCAGTCAGCCACATTCTGTTGGACTGCCCACTTTATCAACGAGCACGCAGAATTTACCTCTGTCGTCGTCTTCGCTCTGCTGCTCTCTCTTTACCTTCCCTTCTTGCTGATGGACCCACCTTTCATCCAGACTCTCTCATTGACTTTTTGACAACAACTGACTTACTTCACAAATTCTGATACCTTCAGCCCTTTCTACTTCAATCTCTTGCTACCCCCTACCCCCGTACTATCCCCTGCCCTGCTGTTTTCTGTAACCTACTGATCATCCCTCCTCCCTTCTGCCATCCAATACCCTCGCTTCCTTCCCTACCCTGCAGCGCTGTATAGCCCTTGTGGCTTAGCGCTTCTTTTTTATTATAATAATAATAATAATATGCCCCTCGTTTCTTTCAAAGTCTGCCAGAGAGTTAGCGCCCTTAGACTTTTCTCTCAAAGAAGAATCTTATGTGCTTTTCACACTTCAGGAACTGGAGGCGACACTCAGCTTGCCGATCATCGGCAGCTGGGCCAGACAACATTCATATTTGGATGCTACAACATTTACATCAGTCAGCCCTTGCAGTCCCCTTACACCTCTTCAATCTTACTTGGTCACAAGGAGTTCTTCCCAAGCTATGGAAATCTGCTATTGTTCTCCCTTTCTGCAAACCGGGTACTATGGGACATGATATCTCCCACTATCGTCCCATTGCTCTTACCAGTGCAGTTTGCAAGGTGATGGAACATCTGGTAAATCGACATTTAATATGGTATTTAGAGATGCACAACTGTCTCTCCACTAGTCAATATCTCTTTCGTAAGGGCCGTTCTACCACAGACCCCTTACTATGCTTGGATAAGTATGTTCGTAATGCCTTTGCAAACAGCCACTCAGTTATTGCCATATTTTTTGACCTGGAGAAGGCATGTAACACAACTTGGAGGTATAATATTTTGGCCCAAGCCCACTCCTTAGGCCTCCGATGCAATCTACCATCCTTCCTTAAGAACTTCTTAACTGACAGACATTTCTGTGTTCAGGTTAATAATATGCTCCCACCGGACTTTGTAGAAGCTGAAGGTGTCCCCCAGGGATGTGTTCTAAGCACAACACTTTTTCTCCTTGCTATAAATGATTTGGCCTCTCTTCCATCCAATATTTGGTCATCACTCTATGTTGATGACTTCGTTATTGCTTGTGCAGGCGCTGACTGTCACCTCATTACAGTTTCTCTCCATCATGTGGTCAACCATGTTTCCAATTGGGCCACCACGCATGGGTTTAAATTTTCCAGTACTAAAATTCGCCAAATTACTTTCACTAGATTCTCTATCATCTCTGATCATCCTTTGTATCTCTATGGCTCATGTATCCCTGAACGTGATATGGTCAGGTTTCTAGGCCTTCTCTTGGATCGTAGGTTATCCTGGAAACCTCACATTACCTCTCTGAAGGCAACTTATCACAGCTGGCTGAACCTTCTTTTAAAACCCTTGCTCATCTTTCATGGGGAGCTGATCGTCGAACTCTCCTTCGTCTACATTCAGCCCTCATTTTATCAAAACTTGATTATGGTGACCAGATCTATTCAGCGACCTTTCCTGCTACTCTCTCTAGCCTTAGTCTCATCCATCACCAGGGATTACATTTATGCCTTGGTGCTTTTCGCTCTTCTCCTGTTGAGAGTCTCTATGCAGAAGCGAATATTCCATCCTTGTCCGATCATCGTGAGGCCCATTGCCTTCGCTACTATGTTCGCTCTCATGATCTCTGCAATCCTTCCATATATAGAATGGTCACCGATGTTAGTAGATATTCTTTATTTGTTCGTCATCCCTGTTTGCTCCGTCCCTTTTTCCTTCACCTACACTCGTTTGTCTTCCCTTCAGTTACCACCTTTCTATGTTCA
Source organism: Cherax quadricarinatus (assembly GCF_038502225.1). Lineage (NCBI taxonomy): Eukaryota > Metazoa > Arthropoda > Malacostraca > Decapoda > Parastacidae > Cherax > Cherax quadricarinatus. The sequence continues at coordinate 130,703 of NW_027195672.1, read as the reverse complement.
TGTTGCATCTAACTTTTCTCTACTCCCCTGGGAAGTTCCAGCTGTTCAAGTCTGTTCTTTCTCACTCCCTTGCGCAAAAGCCCAACTGCCTACGGTAGCTTCCCGCTCTCTTTTTCTCGACCACTTCCGCTTTCATTCTCATGCCATTGCAGTGTACACAGATGGCTCTAAGTCTAATGACGGTGTTGGATTTGCAGCAGCGTTTCCAGACAGTGTCATGCGAGGGCATTTACTATCCTTGGCTAGCATTTTTACTGCTGAATTGTATGCCATTCTTGCAGCACTTATCTGTATTACATCTATGCCTGTGTCACCATTTGTGGTTTCAGACTCCCTTAGTGCTTTTCAGGCTATACGAAAATTTGATACACCTCACCCCCTAGTTCTTCTTATCCAACTTTGGTTATGCCGTATCTCTACCAAGCATAAAGATATTGTTTTTTGTTGGATCCCTGGTCATGTTGATGTACAGGGCAATGAACAGGCAGACACTACTGTGCAGTCAGCAGTACATGACTTTCCAGTTTCATATAGAGGTGTTCCATTCATGGACTATTTTGTTGTAATAGCTACCCACCTTCACGCCCATTGGCAACAACGTTGGTCTGATCTGCTCAATAACAAACTTCATTCTATTAAACCGAGTATAGGCTACTGGGCGTCTTCTTGTCATCAGTGTCGAGGTTGGGAGACTACTCCTGTCTTCGCATTGGCCACACTTGTCTTACTCAAGGGTATCTCATGGAGAGATGCCCTGTTCCTCTCTGTGAGAATTGTCAGGTTCCAGTATCAGTTAGCCACATTCTGTTAGACTGACCACTCAATCAATGAGCCCAGAGAATTTACCTCCAATGTCGTCTTCGCTCTGCTGCTCTCTCTTTACCTTCCCTTCTTGCTGATGGACCCTCCTTTAATGTGGACTCTCTCATTGACTTTTTGACAACAACTGATTTACTCCACAAACTCTGATGATGATACCTTTAGCACTCCCCTCAGCCCTTTCTACCTCAATCTATTGCTACCCTCTACTCCCACACTATCCACTGCCCCTCTGTTTTCCGTACCCTACTAATCATCCCTCTCCCTTTTGCCACCCGATACCCTCGCTTCCTTCCCTGCCCTGCAGCACTGTATAGCCCTTGTGTTTTAGCGCTTCTTTTTTATTATAATAATAATGTGAAATTATCTTTTTTTTTTCTTACACAGGGTTTGACAAGTTAAGGATCCCTAGCTTTATTGACAAGCTATTTACAGGTTAAGGATTCCTAACTTTATTGGCAAGCTAAGAGCTGTTACCTATATCAGCTCATTTGAAAGCATTTTTATTGTTATGAGACATACAAGTAGGGAACAGGTTGAAGTTGGAGCCATCTGTGGGCCAGCATTTTCATTTGATCAACTGACTTTATCTCGTTGACATCATTATGCTGTACGAATGTGTTCCATACTCGAGTCATCCTGGGCATGTATGATCTCAGATGGAGTGATGTTCTGGAGAAGGGTACAGCCAGAGTGAAGTTGCTGCTTTCTGCCTGTCTTGTGGCATAAAAGCTTGTTTCACGCTGTCCTCGAAGTGGATCCAAGTGTGGTACTTTGACAATATTGGCCTTGTACATAACAGTAAGGCCACCCACATCCCTCCTGTGTTGAAGGCTCTGCTGAAATGACAGATATATCCAGAATGGGTCCAGGTGGGAGATATGACGTCTTGCTCTGTTCTCGACTCTGTCAAGCAGTCGCAGATGAGAGGGGGGGGGGCAGGCAAACCAAGAAAGTGGAGCATACTCAAGGTGTGAGCGTACTTGTGCCTCGTACAAAATCTTGAAACCCCTACTGTCAAGCAGATGCAAGATATGGCAAAGTGCTGTAAGCTTCCTGGCTGCCTTGTTTGCAAGATTTACAACATGGTTCTTCATGGTTAGTTTGGAGTCAAATTTCACCCCAAGGATATCAACTTCTTTTCCAGGTACCAACACCCTCTCATTCATCCTTACTACTGCACCAGCATTACCATCATGGTGCCTAGAGACCATCGTCATTTGCGTTTTCTCAGGTGCAAATGTTACTTGCCATCTCTTTCCTCAAGCTGATATAGCTCTTAGCTGGTGATTGATGTAGCTTAGAGCAGCTGGCATTTCTTCTCTTGGATAAGTGAATGTCAGTGTACAGTTGTCTGCATATGCATGGGATTCTGGGATGAGATGAAGAAGGTAGTTGAAGTATACATTCCATAACAATGGTCCCAGAACACTTCCTTGTGGAACACTTGCCCCGATAGGATGTCTTGCTGATTCTGTTCCATTGAGAACTACCCTTAGAGATCTACCTTTAACCCTTCGACTGTCGTGACCCCAAATCCTGAAATCTCTGTGTCACAAGATATTTGAAAAAAAAATTATTTTTTCTTATGAAATGACAGAGAATCATTTCCCAATGGTAATGACACCAAAAGTACGAAATTTGATGGAAAACTTACGGAATTGCACTCCTGCGAAGTTACGGATCTCAGTGATATATACGCATCAGCGATTTCGCCCACTTTGAGCCCTATTTTCGGCCAATTATGTTGTTTTAGTCGACTAAACTTGTAGCTATTTCTTTAGAGCTCCATTTGTTCTATCGAATGAGTATAAGAAACCGCCCGTTTATCAATTTCAACTACCCAATAAAGTGGTCAAAAATTGACAATTTGGCCAATTTCACACAAATTAAAAAAGATGTCAATTTCAAAACAGGGTCCAGAAGAAACAATGCAGACATTCCTGGCATTAAAATAACATTTTTCTCTTTTCATTAGTCATGTCTCCAGCCCCCTCTTATATTACTCTTTATTTCTATTTTGAATTTTTATTCACAAAAAAATAGAAGAGTTACTGTTATACAGACTACTGCATTATTGTAAAAATGGTATAAATAATATCAGTGCACTTGTGTATGAATGTTAGACTCACCAGTTGACGTGTATTGAACGCAGGGCGTGATTTGTTTACTCTTAAACATTGGCAAAAATCGAGCAATTCTGCTACTTGAGCTCAATTTCAAGGTCCTTTTCACCATGAAACTAATCAAAATCATCTCTGTTCTGTCGTATGTCTTCCATTATATGAAATGAGACAAAGAAAACGAGAATACAGCCTAAATACGATACGAAAATACACCTCAAATTCTACAAACACGGTCAATTTTTTTTCTCATGCACTGCTTGCTGCAGGATTTTTTTTATACTGCGCACACTGACCATACATACCCATTCTCTCACATATGGGCCTACCAGCTTTCTCCCGCTTGATTTGAAGCCACTAGAATTTAGGCATAATACGTCAGAAACACTGGCTCGTAAGACATATATACGACCGAAACAGTCAAAGGGTTAAGCATCACCCTTCAATTCAACTGTCTTTTAAAGCTGTACTTCTATTACCTTTATATTAAATTCTCATTAATGATTGCCCCTAAAAGCACCAACCATACCAAGACTATACCCCTACCTACTCTTAACATTTTTGTCTATCCCATCAATCCCACCTGCTTTACCTCCCTTTTATTCTACCCACTACCTCACGCATCTCCCCCACACTCTCAGCTGGCTCTTCCTCACTCCAACAAAATATTATACCTCCCTGCCCGATGTATGAAATCACAGCCTCCCTATCTTCATCAGCGTTTAATAGTTCCTCAAAATATTCCCTCCATCTTCCCAATATCTCTAACTCTCCTCTTCTGTTTTTAACTGCCTCCTCTTCTATTTTTAACTGTCACAACTTGCTAATTTCACCACAAAACTTTTTCTTATTCTCAGCAAAATTTGTTGATAGCAAGCATCTCACCCACTCTCTCATTTGCTCTCTTTTTGCATTCCTTCACCACTCTCTTAACTTCTCTTTTTCTCTCCATAGCCTCTTCAAGGGGAGATCCTTGACGTGGCAAAGAGGGTATTGGACTGAGGAATTGGACTTTTCAGTTTTCTTCCTCCAACTGAACCTAAAAACCTTTCCTCCTCACTTCTCCCTTTCCTGCCCCATCCCTCCTTTTCCCATCCCTTCCCTATGCCTTTCCTGCTTTCAGGCTTTGAGGTCCTTCCCTCAGACATTCTAGTTCCTAGGTTGGGGAAAGAGTATCGTTGTCCATCCCATTCTGTTGAAGTCCTTGGTGGTGGTGTAGCTTGCTGTTGAACCTGGATCATCTGGGGATGTCTTGATCCCTCTGGTCTCCCGGGGAGAGGCTTATGATGTCTTTCGGGTGGTGGGTGTATCTCTGGAGGCTGCCTGCTGGATTCCGGAAGGTGGTGGTCAAGGTATGCCTTGTGGCAGGTATGCAGCCACCTGCTCTTTGTCCTCCAAGGTGGCTCAGTGGATATGAGGTTGCTCTCCTGAATTGCCAGTTTGCTGGCATGAAGGGTAGGGTATGACACGGGTTCCATGCCTCATTTGCACTACTGGCTGCACTGAGGTCCTCTTGAGCATGGAGGGGGATATACAAACCTTTCATTCCTCGTAGGAGCTACCCGTCCATGTTCCCCCCCCCCTTTTTTTTCTTTGTTTTTTCCTCTTGTTTTTCCACTGCTCAAGAAGAAATTTCTCGCCTAGCTGGTAGTAATAAGTTATCACAAGTAATATACACTGATGGATCTAAACAGGAGTCTTCTGGCAGGGCTGCATCTGCTCTTGTTGCCACCTCCCTAGTTAAGAGCGATAATAAACTTGTTGAACTAGGCATAAGAATTAACAACTGGGCGTATACATTACAAAATGAACTGTTTGCAATCCTAATGGCGATAAAGCTAACTTATGACACTGAGCTTGACTCTATCAACATTACTGATTCTACGTCATCTCTGAATGCTCTTAACTCATATAATGACTCAACAACATGCTCATTGGAGAAGCCAGGTATAGACACTAAAAAATCCGGGACAAAAGAATTAATGTACAATTGCCATGGATCCCATCACACATTGGATTACTCCTTCATGATAAAGTTGATATGTTAGCCAAGATGGTGGTGTTCTGGAGTTTATCTGGAGAGAGTTCCGGGGGTCAACGCCCCCGCGGCCCGGTCTGTGACCAGGCCTCCTTAGGTCAGTGTCCCAGGATGCGACCCACACCAGTCGACTAACACCCAGGTACCCATTTTACTGATGGGGAACATAGACAACAGGTGGAAAGAAACACGTCCAATGTTTCTACTCTGGCTGGGAATCGAACCCAAGCCCTCACCGTGTGAAGCGAGAGCATTAACCACCAGGCCACCAGAGCCCGGTGTGGCCCGGTGGCCTGGTGGCTAAAGCTCCCACTTCACACACGGAGGGCCCGGGTTCGATTCCCGGCGGGTGGAAACATTTCGACACGTTTCCTTACACCTGTTGTCCTGTTCACCTAGCAGCAAATAGGTACCTGGGTGTTAGTCGACTGGTGTGGGTTGCATCCTGGGGGACAAGATTAAAGGACCCCAATGGAAATAAGTTAGACGCACTGACTTTCTTGGGTTATCCTGGGCGGCTAACCCTCCGGGGTTAAAAATCCGAATGAAATCTTATCTTATCTTAAGAGTAGCCAGAATGAGAATGTAGAATATAACTTTGGTATATCTGTGTCTAGCATTAGGAATAATATTAGGAGAGAAGTAAATAATGAAAATGATTGTTATAGTAATGCAGTTAGAAGTCTGAGTAGATCTATAACCCACTATGATAACATAAACATAGGTAAGTATGTTTATGGAGCAACGTGCAATGTGAACAGACTGACTGATGTTGTAGTGGCCAGGCTTAGGCTTGGTTACAAGTATGTACTTCTGGCAGTTTGGGAGACACACAGATGATGATCAAACTAAACGTAAATTATGTGATCAGGCATATGGTCACTGTATTGAACACTATGTGTTTAATTGTCCATTTATTGAGGAATACAGAGATAGACAGTATAATAACCTATATGACAAGTCAAGATATCTTATTAATGAAAATAAGATACCAGATATACTAAGCAAATTTCCTAAATTTGCTTGTAACAGATAAGTGAACTATAGATATGTAGATATAAATCCATATGTATTCCTATTAATCCTTTGGGGCCTAGTTCCTAGGCCTTTTGTGTAGCCATATGCTCTTGCGCTACCGTCCACAGGATGGACATGGGGTGCACAATAAACTAGCCACTTCGGTGGCAAAATCTAATCTTTTTTTTTTCCCCCTTTTTTTGGAAAACAAAAAAACAAAGTAACCCAACCATGGAGTCCCAGATCCATGAAACTTCTCCCAGATCCCTTTCTGCTGCGGCGCCCTCTCACGACCCTACCTTGTTATTGGACCTTTCTAGCACCCCAGTACCTTCTGCAGGTAACATTTCATTGCCCACTCCTGGTACCGAAGTTTCACCTGACTCCTTTGATACATCTGATCTCCGCACAATTGACCATGCTTCCAGCTTCTCCCTCTACGATCTGACGATTTGCAGATCCTCCACTTATATCAAGACAGACCACCTCCAGTCCCACACCTAAACGGCCACAACCATTAACAGATGACACTGCTTCTGTTTTCTTTCGCTCTTCCCAGGAAAGACCAACAAGAAACTTACTCCCTTTACATACTACATTTTAAAGTACACAATGGCCTAAGTTTTTCATTCTGCAACTGACATCTCCCACTGACTCTTTCTGATCATAGTATCAGCAAGGCACCTTTGCACCTTGGTGGTCAAAATATTTCATTTCATGCTCTTAAGAGTGGTGCATGCATTGTCACAGTGCGAAATGCTAACCAGGCTCTCAAAATTTCCCTTACCTCCATGGACAATATTCATGTCGCAATTTGCAGCGGTACCGTATTTCTGCCTCATACCACGGTTCAGTGTGATTTCTGGACATGTGGTGCCGACATTCTGGAGCAACTTGAGCTCCAAGACCTTCCAATTCTCAAAGTGGACACCTACTTACTGCCTGCCCGCGGACAGAGACATTTCCCTGCAATGTAGCTCAATTAACTTTTGATTGCTGAGAACTTCTGTCCTCAATTTGTACTGCAAAGACGCCCAATTAGTGATCAAAGAAACTAATTTCCGTAGACGCAAGTGCCTCGAATCAGCACTGATCGCTGTTTCGAATACAATTAAACAAAACAACGGCAGTTTCACCATCTCCGAAGTCTTAGCAAGAATCCTCCTGAAAACAGTAAACCCTGCCATCACATAGTCTCTCCTGTTATACTACACAAGCACATACAAGGAGTGAACACTGAAACAAGCTGCCTCTTTCCAGTCTATATTTGTCCAACCTATTTTTATGTTACCCAAGTAATAGCTTTTATATCCTTTTTCTCATGTACGAATTAATTGCTCTACCATATTGTATTACTTTTGTCACTACTACCACCACTAGTGAACATCGAAATGGTACCTCACTAGTATTGCACCTCACTCTGAGCCTATATATACCCTCTGTGTCCATGTATTGTTTGTAATGGCTTGATAAAGCTCCTGGAGAGCGAAACGTTGCCACAATAAAATGTCACATTAGTTGCACTTGTGTCCTTTTACTTTACACAACGACCATAACATTGTATCAATCGCATCTGCTAGAAAAATGACAGGATGGATAATGAGAACCTTCAAAACTAGGGATGCCAAGCCCATGATGACACTCTTCAGGTCGCTTGTTTTATCTAGGCTGGAATATTGCTGCACACTAACAGCACCTTTCAAAGCAGGTGAAATTGCTGACCTAGAAAATGTACAGAGACCCTTCACGGCACGCATAACGGAAATAAAACACCTCAATTACTGGGAGCACTTGAAGTTCTGAACCTGTACTCCCTGGAATGCAGGCAGGAGAGATACATGGTTATATACACCTGGAAAATCCTAGAGGGACTAGTACCGAACTTGCACACGAAAATCACTCACAACGAAAGCAATAGACTCTGCAGACGATGCAACATTCCCCCAATGAAAAGCAGGGGTGTCACTAGCACATTAAGAGACAATACAGTAAGTGTCAGGGGCCCGAGACTGTTCAGCTGCCTCCCAGCTGGCTGTCTTCAAACAGGTACTGGACAAGCACCTAACGTCGGTACCTGACCAGCCGGGTTGTGGCTCGTACGTTGGATTGCATGCAGCCAGCAGTAACAGCCTGGTTGATTAAGCTCTGATCCACCAGGAGGCCTGGTCACAGACCGGGCCGCGGGGGCGTTGACCCCCGGAACTCTCTCCAGGTAAACCACTAGCTCTGTGAGGACGTGTCTAGTGTACTAGTGGGTACAGCAGAGTGCATAACCACCCTTCTAAGCCAGATTGCTGATAGTAACAAGAAACCTAGTATCGTCGTCTACCTCGACCTCGAGAAGGCATTTAAGCTAGCCAGCCCCACAGCAATTCTAGCAATACTAGCTCGGAAGGGGATCAAAGGACGCCTCCTGGCATGGATAGAGTCCCACCTTAGGGACAGGCAGGCCTGTGTCAGCTTTCTGGGACATTACTCTTCCTTTCAAACCCTGGAAAACGGCACGCCACAAGGTGTGCTCAGTCCTACCCTGTTCAACGTCCTTATGCAGGAACTTGTGAGCCTTCCCTTTCATAGTGCTATGCAGCTACTCAGCTATGCTGATGATCTTACACTCGTAGTGAATGGGAAAGGCAATTTGGAGCGACAGGCCCAGAGAGCTCTGGACCTAATAACACAGTCTTGCAAGGAACTAGGCCTCAAGATCTCTGCGGAGAAATCTCTTTCAATGATGTTCAAGGGACCAGATCCTGTGAGTAGATTACGTATTCAGGATATAGAACTTGAGTGGACAGGCTCCTACCTATACTTGGGAATCTACATTAATAAAAAGCTGACCTTTCAGAAACAGGTCCAGTATGTCAGATCCCGTGCTCTACGCAGACTCAACGCCATGAGAGCCATGACGAGGCATAGTGCAGGGGCGAGCAAAGAATTACTTCACTTGTACTATATACAAGCTGTGTGCTCGCTCATTGACTACGGTGCACCGGCGTTAGCTCATCTCTTTTCGCAGAGTAGACAAAGGGTGGAGGTCATACAAAACCAGGCGATAAGAACTATGCTTGGGGCCCCCATCTGGACCAACAAAGTTTGTCTCAGATTTGAGGCTAGGCTTCCTTCCCTGGCTGACAGTAAGATTCATAAATGCCTGCTGTGGAAAATTGCATTTATCTGAATGTAACTCATTATGTACATAATAGTAAATGATAACAAAGATAATTATTATTTATCAGTTACTTAAACAAGTAGGAATTTGGGATACCTAGGTCGCAAAAATGTCCCCCTTCGATACCTACAACTGTCTTATCCACAAGTTGCTCTAGACCTATTAATTACAAATGAAAGATGCATCACCAGGATTTCTGGTAAATAAAAATTGGTGGACTGTATATTAAATTAATAAAGGATTATATATATACACATATACATAACAGAAGGAGAATATATCTTAATATCACTCACCAATTTGACTGGAGATTAAGTTGTATCATACTCAGAAAACCTCACTGTCTATGAAAATAACACTGGCCAGAGTTATAACATAAGACTTATCTGAGGTTCCTGGAGCTGTCTTGTCCAGTCGCCTGATATCTCAAGTTATGCAGGAATGCACATCCAACAATTTCGCCTCCTATTTGAGAGGTGTCAGCCCAATTTTACCTCTAGAGTACGAAAAATTCTTCCCATTATTCACTACCGTTAGTGTCCAATTCAAACAAAATGGCGAGTCTCTCTGCGCACATGCAGCTTCCCATTTTCGATAACATAATTTTTATTACAGTATGGCCATCTATATACATATAACTACTGTATTTCTGGAAAATATTTACAGTATTTTCCACACCTGCAAAGTAGCCATGATTCTGTACCGGCAACAAGGTACCCCACTGAGAAGACGGATATTGTACAAGAATGGTATACAATACCGACAAGGTGAAATTAAGACACATGTGCAATATCTGGGTATCTTTATTGTAGACGTTTCGCCATCCAGTGGTTTTATCAATACAAATTCCAGGACATAACTTGAAGATAGTACATAGTTCTACTATCTTCAAGTTATATCCTGGAATTTGTATTGATAAAGCCACTGGATGGCGAAACGTCTACATTAAAGATACCCAGATGTTGCACATGTGTCTTAATTTCATCAAGACGGATATTGGCAACCATGATACAAGATCCAACTCTCTTCACGGACAACTCCTGGATTCGTTCGTTTTGTGCTGCTGGGCGGAAGCTGCTGCCTATACAACAACTCCTTGAGAAGAGTTGTGACCTTCCTGTTGCTGGGTATCATCCACCACCTCCCTGGCGCCCAGATCCGGCTGATGTTTGCATCATGCAACTACCTACCTCTAAGCGTCTCTGCAGTCAAGACACCCTCAGCAATCATGCTGAGACAAGCATGGCACTTGCAGAGGGACGCACATATGCAGTGTATTTCACAGATGGTTCTGTCCACCCTGACAGGAAGAGAGCAGCAGCTGGACTGTACCACAATGGTCACACACAAGGCTGGCGACTCCCTGACCACTGCACGATTCTTCAACCTGAGCTGATGGAGATTCAGCAGACCAGGGGCGTCGTAAGGGGGGGCCGCCCCGGGTTGATACCATTTAGGGGGTGACACCATAGAGCCTCCAAAGAAGATGACACTAATGCCCAAAACAGTGCTGCACCAACATAAGAGAAGAATCCTTTGTTTCTATATAGCCTATTATATATTAACAAAGTACAAATAAGCCTGTATAGGGAAAATCATTGATTTTGATGATGTGATAGATGATTTTGCATAATTGAAGGCAAGGAAATGTAAGATCAGATACACTGAGATGTTACCTGTACTCAAGGTCAAATTGGAACTAGTAATTTCTCTGATATTGCAGTGTTTTTCTTTATTTTTCAAGTTTTCTTTTTGTTTTGGCATTGTCGAAGATGAATAAATGTAGGATCTGTTACCTGTACTCAAAGTGGTATTTGAGTTTAAGTTTCCTCAATATTACTACGCTTATATATTTTATCATTAATAAAATTGAGAAGTATTCTCCTGTTCGGTTTATGACCCTTAAACGTTCTCATTGCTAAACATTTGTCACTGGTCATGCAGTAGTGACATAACTGGAGTTTACCCCCCCCCATCCCCCCGGCCTTGAATTTCATAGGGGGTGACACCAAAGATGCTGCCCCGGGTGACACCAGAGATTCCACCCTGGGTGACACCAACTCTAGTGACGCCTCCGCCTACGACATTGACTCCGACCTGTCATACATGTTGACTCCACCTCTGCAATCAATGCCCTCTCCCATCCCCAACCGCAGGACAATGTTCACCTCATTACATCGATTCTGAGCATAATGACAGTCTTAGAAGCTCAGGGTAACAGATCGACTTTGAACTGGATCCCCAGCCATGCTGGCATCCGAGGAAATGAGGCGGCAGATGATGCAGCCAAGGCAGCAACAGATTATCCACATGTTGGGATTACTGTCTTCATTAGCCTGCGCCAGACCAAACTGGTGGCCGCCAGAGCAATGAAACTTATGGGGGAGGTAATAGGTGATACCCCATCTCAACAGTGGTACCGAGCAGCGACTCGGGGAGAACCCCCTTCCATATGATAGAAGCTGGTCCAGAGCGCAGTACCGCCATCCATCGGTTTCGTTTGGGCTTTCCCACAGCCAAGATGATTGTAGGCAAGGCAGAGATGTGCCAGTACTGCCAGCACGTTGTCCAGCGCCCCCTAACACACTATCACCTGGAGTGCCAAGCTACTGAGACACTCCACAGGCAACTAGCACTGATGTCCCCTCCCGAAGAAGACCCAGAAAGAACTGCGGCTAAACTAATGTACCATGGAGTCAAGGAAATAGACAAGCTGTTGCCCGTGATAACGACATATCCTCCTCCTCGCTAGTGTCCACAGTTAAGAGTACATACTTGTCACTTATGAGACGCACCAGATGAACGACCAGAACAGTGCTTGAGCAGCATACGTTGCAACATTGCAGAACCCTTTCTCCTTCGGGAGCCAGAGACGGGTCATCGCAAGATTAAGACCCGTGCCAGGACTCCGGTCTTGGCGAACATTATACATACATACATATATTGTTTGTAACGGCTTGACAAAGTTCATGGAGAGCGAAACGTTGCCAAAATAAAAATGTCACATTAGTTGCACTTGTGTCCTTTTACTTTACATATTTTTTTACCTGTTTTTATGCAACAATTTATATTTTCTCGTACATATAATGCAACTCCTCCCCCCTTCCCATTATATTTATCCACATGGAACAACTTAAACCCTTGAATGTTACACTCAGCAATCATATCCCGACTCTTTAAATGACATCAAAGTTCCCAGCACACGTTATCAAACGTAATTCATTAATCTCATTTCTTGCACTTCGACTGTTAGCATAAAACACAGTCATATGTTTTTTCTTCTGCACATTTTTCCTGTTCACCTTTGCATCATTATCCAGCGCTACTCCATGACTGTTACTAAGTTCCATAATATAAAAGCCTATGTCAACGTATCCATACTCATTATTTTTCATTTCTAAACCCATACCTCTAACTAATCCTGGTTTAAAATCCTAACAACACCCTCAACTGAGCTAGCAAGAAATCCCACACCTGCCCTGGGTAAGTGAACCCCATCCCTGGCATACATGTCATTTCGGCCATAGAAGTGATCCCAGTTGTCAATGAATGATACTGCATTATCCTTACAGTGCTTGTCCAACCAGTTATTAATACCAATTGCTCTGGACAACCATTCGTTTCCAATACCCCTTCTTGGCAAAAAGCCACATATGACAGGGCACCCCCCCCCTTCTTCCTAATAATGTCTATTGCTGTCCTGTACCTTCTAACTAAATCCTCACTTCTACACTTGCCTACATCATTGCCTCCAGCACTGAGGCAGATAACTGGATTGATCTCATTACCATTCATGATGTTGTCAAGCCGGCTAACAATATCCTCCATCCCAGCCCCAGGAAAGCAAACCCACTGTCTCCTACTCCTATCCTTCAAGCAGAAAGCCCTATCCATGTACCTAACCAGGCTATCCCCAACAACAACAATGTTTTTACCTTCCTTGGTGTCGTTCGTCGTGACGTTCCCAGTAGTTGATTCACATTCGTCGGGTAGCATGTAGAATGCGTTCGATGTTTCCACAGCAGTCTCTTTCTTCTTCATCGTTTCTAACTCTCCATTCCTCTTCTTGATCTTCAACTTCGTTCCATGCTGTCCGGCCACTGCCCAGGTTCTCTTCTTGACCTAAGGACTCAGAACAGGAGGACTACTACGAATTCTCTTGTTTTCCTTTGTCAAGCACTGTATCTCTATCTTAGCTACCCTTAATTCCTCCTTAAGCTGTTGGTAAAGTTGCTCATTGGAGGGCAACTTGGTTCAGTCCACGGAGAGTACACTAGACACGTCCTCACTGAGCTAAGTACAGGTCACCACTGAAGCTAAATACAGGTCACCACTGAGTACAGGTCACCACTAAGTACAGGTCACCACTGTAAGTACAGGTCACCACCAATTGGATATGCTAATTTACAGTGTGAGAAGGGCAGTTTGCGGCACGTAGTATCGTATCTTGGAGAGGATCCCCACCGTTTTGGATACTTTTTTTGTTATGGGTTGGATATGGGTGCTGAAATTTAGGTTGTTGTCGAGGTATAGGCCAAGGAATTTACCCTCATTATGTCTGGCAATTAGAGTGTTGTCGATCTTAATGTTAAGTTGTGCAACACCTGCTCTGCTACCAAACATAGTATAGTAGGTTTTGCCAGTGTTAAGTGTAAGTTTACTGGCAGTCATCCAAGTCAGTGTATATAACTTGTGATAACTTGTAAACAGGAGTCTTCTGGCAGGGCTGCATCTGCTCTTGTTGCCACCTCCCTAGTTAAGAACGATAATAAATTTGTTGAGTTAGGCATAAGAATTAACAACTGGGCGTCTACACTGCAAACTGAATTGTTTGCAATCCGAATGGCGCTAAAGCTAACCTATGACACTGAGCTTGACTCTATCATCATTATTGATTCTATGTCATCATTGAAGGCTCTTGGCTCATATAATGACTCCAACAACATGCTCATTGGGGAAGCCAGGTATAGATACTCAAAAATTAGGGACAAAGGAATTAATGTACAATTGCTATGGATCCCATCACACATTGGATTACTCCTTCATGATAAAGTTGATATGTTAGCCAAGAAGAGTATCCAGAAGGAGAATGTAGAATATAACTTTGGGAGACAGTAATGGGGAAGCTGGAGATGCTGTCCTGGGAGACAGTAATGGTGAAGCTGGAGATTTTGTCCAGGTAGTCGGGAATTATACGCAGGAAGGAATACATATGAATGACCGCATAGGGGACAGGAGCCATAGTAGGGAAACAAGTGTAGTCAAAGATAAGATAAAACCAATATTGCAAACTAGAAATACCGCAGGAAATAGCAAACAAGAGGACTCCACTAGCAATAGTGAGGATATATTACCAAAAACAAATGGTGGGAGCTCCATTGTTGGTGCTAGGGAGGATAGAAGTAAGACAGGGAAACATGCACCAACAGGGAATACAGTCACAGAAACCCAAGGCAAACGGAAACCAAGCCTGTGCACATACTATGCACTCGGTATCTGCTGGCATGGGAAATCTGGAAAAACAGATGGGACGTGCAACTATGACCACCCTAGGAAATGCCATGCCCATATGACAACAGGAAAATGCAAACTCCCTTCCTGTAAGCTTTTTCACCCTGAACTGTGTACCTCTTCAGTACAGGAAAGACTGTGCTATAACTTAAATTGCCAGGCATACCATCTAAAGGGGACAAAAAGATACAAAACATCCAGGCCATGGGAAAACCTGGGTAGCCACAGCCACTCAAGAGGGAGAGGTTTTTTAGTGCCAGGAAGGAAAAAAAACTGGCAGGAAATGGCAGAAATCGTACACCAAATCCAGTCATTCCTTGAGTGGAACCACAGTCGATGGCCTCCACTCCAAACCAACAGATACAGATACTAATGCCGGAAAAAAAATCACCCCCCAGTACCAACAATACCACCAGTCCGATAACATTCTTCTTTGCAAATATACAGGGTCTAAAGCCAGCAACAAACAACAAAATACCTTTCATCCGTGGACTGCTTGCAGAGGCAAAGGCAATGTTCGCGGCTTTCACTGAGACCCACATAAAGGATCACTTGGACAACGAAATATGGATCCCAGGTTACAACCTATACAGATGTGACAGAGTGAACAGGCAAAAGGGGGGGGTTGGCCTGTACATTGCAGAGTCACTTGTTTGCACAGAACTGCTAAATGCCTCAAATGATGTAGTGGAAGTTTTAGCAGTAAAGGTCGAGAACCAAAACCTAGTCATTGTGATAGTCTACAAGCCTCCGGATGCAACATCCCAGCAATTCCAGGAACAGCTGTTAAAAATTGACCACTGTCTGGAAAACCTTCCAGCTCCTGCACCCAACATCTTGCTCCTGGGGGATTTCAACTTAAGGCACCTAAAATGGAGGAATATAGCAAATAATATTGTTGCAGTAATAACACCAGGAGGCAGCTCTGATGAAAACTCACACTCACGCGAGCTTTTAAATCTCTGCACAAAATTCAATTTAAACCAGCAAATAATAGAGCCTACTAGACTGGAGAATACACTAGACCTCATCTTCACTAACAATGATGATCTGATAAGAAATATCACCATATCAAAAACAATATACTCAGATCACAACATAATTGAGGTTCAGTCATGTATGCGCGGAGCCCCAGACCGACATAATGAGATTAGTCACGAGGGAGCATTCACCAAATTCAACTTCAATAACAAAAACATAAAGTGGGACCAAGTAAACCAAGTCCTAACCGATATAAGCTGGGAAGATATACTAAGCAACACAGACCCCAACTTATGCCTAGAACAGATTAACTCGGTAGCACTCGATGTATGCACAAGGCTTATTCCTCTAAGAAAAAGGAGGAGTAGATGTAAAACAGAAAGAGACAGGCGCTCCCTTTACAGGCGACGGAAAAGAATAACAGAGCGGCTAAAAGAGGTCAATATATCTGAAATGTGTAGGGAGACACTGGTCAGAGAAATAGCAAGCATCGAACTTAAGCTAAAAGAATCCTTTAGGAGTCAGGAATCGCGGGAAGAACTAAAAGCCATAAATGAAATCGAAAGAAACCCAAAGTATTTCTTCTCCTATGCCAAATCAAAATCGAGAACAACGTCCAGTATTGGGCCCCTACTTAAACAAGATGGGTCCTACACAGATGACAACAAGGAAATGAGTGAGCTACTCAAGTCCCAATATGACTCAGTTTTTAGCAAGCCGCTAACCAGACTGAGAGTCGAAGATCAAAATGAATTTTTTATGAGAGAGCCACAAAATTTGATTAACACAAGCCTATCCGATGTTATCCTGACGCCAAATGACTTCGAACAGGCGATAAATGACATGCCCATGCACTCTGCCCCAGGGCCAGACTCATGGAACTCTGTGTTCATCAAGAACTGCAAGAAGCCACTATCACGAGCCTTTTCCATCCTATGGAGAGGGAGCATGGACACGGGGGTCGTCCCACAGTTACTAAAAACAACAGACATAGCCCCACTCCACAAAGGGGGCAGTAAAGCAACAGCAAAGAACTACAGACCAATAGCACTAACATCCCATATCATAAAAATCTTTGAAAGGGTCCTAAGAAGCAAGATCACCACGCATCTAGAAACCCATCAGTTACACAACCCAGGGCAACATGGGTTTAGAACAGGTCGCTCCTGTCTGTCTCAACTATTGGACCACTACGACAAGGTCCTAAATGCACTAGAAGACAAAAAGAATGCAGATGTAATATATACAGACTTTGCAAAAGCCTTCGACAAGTGTGACCATGGCGTAATAGCGCACAAAATGCGTGCTAAAGGAATAACAGGAAAAGTCGGTCGATGGATCTATAATTTCCTCACTAACAGAACACAGAGAGTAGTCGTCAACAGAGTAAAGTCCGAGGCAGCTACGGTGAAAAGCTCTGTTCCACAAGGCACAGTACTCGCTCCCATCTTGTTCCTCATCCTTATATCCGACATAGACAAGGATGTCAGCCACAGCACCGTGTCTTCCTTTGCAGATGACACCCGAATCTGCATGACAGTGTCTTCCATTGCAGACACTGCAAAGCTCCAGGCAGACATCAACCAAATCTTTCAGTGGGCTGCAGAAAACAATATGAAGTTCAACGATGAGAAATTTCAATTACTCAGATATGGTAAACATGAGGAAATTAAATCTTCATCAGAGTACAAAACAAATTCTGGCCACGAAATAGAGCGAAACACCAACGTCAAAGACCTGGGAGTGATCATGTCGGAGGATCTCACCTTCAAGGACCATAACATTGTATCAATCGCATCTGCTAGAAAAATGACAGGATGGATAATGAGAACCTTCAAAACTAGGGAGGCCAAGCCCATGATGACACTCTTCAGGTCACTTGTTCTATCTAGGCTGGAATATTGCTGCACACTAACAGCACCTTTCAAGGCAGGTGAAATTGCCGACCTAGAAAATGTACAGAGAACTTTCACGGCGCGCATAACGGAGATAAAACACCTCAATTATTGGGAGCGCTTGAGGTTCCTAAACCTGTATTCCCTGGAACGCAGGAGGGAGAGATACATGATTATATACACCTGGAAAATCCTAGAGGGACTAGTACCGAACTTGCACACGAAAATCACCCACTACGAAAGCAAAAGACTTGGCAGACGATGCACCATCCCCCCAATGAAAAGCAGGGGTGTCACTAGCACGTTAAGAGACCATACAATAAGTGTCAGGGGCCCGAGACTGTTCAACTGCCTCCCAGCACACATAAGGGGGATTACCAACAGACCCCTGGCAGTCTTCAAGCTGGCACTGGACAAGCACCTAAAGTCAGTTCCGGATCAGCCGGGCTGTGGCTCGTATGTTGGTTTGCGTGCAGCCAGCAGCAACAGCCTGGTTGATCAGGCTCTGATCCACGAGGAGGCCTGGTCTCAGACCGGGCCGCGGGGGCGTTGACCCCCGGAACTCTCTCCAGGTAAACTCCAGGTATAACTGTGTCTAGCATTAGGAATAATGTTAGGAGAGAAGTAAATAATGAAAATAATTGTTATAGGAATGCAGTTAGAAGCCTGAGTAGATCTATAACCCACTATGATAACATGAACGTAGATAAGTATGTTTATGGAGCAACTTGCAATGTGAACAGACTGACTGATGTTGTAGTGGCCAGGCTTAGGCTTGGTTACAAGTACTTCTGGCAGTTTGGGAGACACACAGATGATGATCAAACTAAATGTAAATTATGTGATCAGGCATATGGTCACTCTCTTGAACACTATGTGCTTAATTGTCCACTTATTGAGGAATACAGAGACAGACAGTATAATAACCTATGTGACATGTCAAGATATCTTATTAATGAAAATAAGATACCAGATATACTAAGCAAATTTCCTAAATTTGCTTATGTAGATATAAATCCATATGTATTCCTGTTAACCCTTTGGGGCCTAGTTCCTAGGCCTTTTGTGTATCCATATGCTCTCGCGCTACCGTCCACAGGATGGATATGGGGTGCACAATAAACTAGCCACTTCGGTGGCAAAATCTAATCTAAATCATCCAAGTCGATATTTTGAGCAGCTCCTCGTTAACAATGGTGTTGAGGGTGGCAAGATTAGGGTGAGAGATGACATAAGTCGTGTCGTCAGCAAAGAGAATGGGTTTCAGATGTTGGGATATGTTGGAAAGATCATTGATGTAAATGAGGAAGAGCAGGGGTCCAAGGACACTTCCCTGCGGAACTCCAGTATCAAGTGGCCGTATTGATGAGGCTGTGTCTTTAATGGTGACATACTGATACCTATTAGAAAGGTAGGATTTAAAATATGCAAGCGCATGGCCTCTTATACCATAGTGGTCAAGTTTGTGGAATAGGATGCCGTGGTCTACTGTGTCAAACGCTTCTCTTAGGTCAATAAAAATTCCTAGCGGATATTCCTTATTTTCCAATGCTGTGTAAAGCAGGTCTAGCATTTTTATAATTGCATCATTAGCTGGAGCTGGAGCTGGAGATAGCTGGAGAGAGTTTCGGGGGTCAACGCCCCCGCGGCCCGGTCTGTGACCAGGCCTCCTGGTGGATCAGCGCCTGATCAACCAGGCTGTTGCTGCTGGCTGCACGCAAACCAACGTACGAGCCACAGCCCGGCTGATCAGGAACTGACTTTAGGTGCTTGTCCAGTGCCTGCTTGAAGACTGCCAGGGGTCTGTTGGTAATCCCCCTTATGTGTGCTGGGAGGCAGTTGAACAGTCTCGGGCCCCTGACACTTATTGTATGGTCTCTTAACGTGCTAGTGACACCCCTGCTTTTCATTGGGGGGATGGTGCATCGTCTGCCAAGTCTTTTGCTTTCGTAGTGAGTGATTTTCGTGTGCAAGTTCGGTACTAGTCCCTCTAGGATTTTCCAGGTGTATATAATCATGTATCTCTCCCTCCTGCGTTCCAGGGAATACAGGTTTAGAAACCTCAAGCGCTCCCAGTAATTGAGGTGTTTTATCTCCGTTATGCGCGCCGTGAAAGTTCTCTGTACATTTTCTAGGTCGGCAATTTCACCTGCCTTGAAAGGTGCTGTTAGAGTGCAGCAATATTCCAGCCTAGATAGAACAAGTGACCTGAAGAGTGTCATCATGGGCTTGGCCTCCCTAGTTTTGAAGGTTCTCATTATCCATCCTGTCATTTTTCTAGCAGATGCGATTGATACAATGTTATGGTCCTTGAAGGTGAGATCCTCCGACATAATCACTCCCAGGTCTTTGACGTTGGTGTTTCGCTCTATTTCGTGGCCAGAATTTGTTTTGTACTCTGATGAAGATTTAATTTCCTCATGTTTACCATATCTGAGTAATTGAAATTTCTCATCGTTGAACTTCATATTGTTTTCTGCAGCCCACTGAAAGATTTGGTTGATGTCCGCCTGGAGCCTTGCAGTGTCTGCAATGGAAGACACTGTCATGCAGATTCGGGTGTCATCTGCAAAGGAAGACACGGTGCTGTGGCTGACATCCTTGTCTATGTCGGATATAAGGATGAGGAACAAGATGGGAGCTAGTACTGTGCCTTGTGGAACAGAGCTTTTCACCGTAGCTGCCTCGGACTTTACTCTGTTGACGACTACTCTCTGTGTTCTGTTAGTGAGGAAATTATAGATCCATCGACCGACTTTTCCTGTTATTCCTTTAGCGCGCATTTTGTGCGCTATTACGCCATGGTCACACTTGTCGAAGGCTTTTGCAAAGTCTGTATATATTACATCTGCATTCTTTTTGTCTTCTAGTGCATTTAGGACCTTGTCGTAGTGATCCAGTAGCTGAGACAGACAGGAGCGACCTATTCTAAACCCATGTTGCCCTGGGTTGTGTAACTGATGGGTTTCTAGATGGGTGGTGATCTTGCTTCTTAGGACCCTTTCAAAGATTTTTATGATATGGGATGTTAGTGCTATTGGTCTGTAGTTCTTTGCTGTTGCTTTACTGCCCCCTTTGTGGAGTGGGGCTATGTCTGTTGTTTTTAGTAACTGAGGGACGACCCCCGTGTCCATGCTCCCTCTCCATAGGATGGAAAAGGCTCGTGATAGGGGCTTCTTGCAGTTCTTGATGAACACAGAGTTCCATGAGTCTGGCCCTGGGGCAGAGTGCATGGGCATGTCATTTATCGCCTGTTCGAAGTCATTTGGCGTCAGGATAACATCGGATAGGCTTGTGTTAATCAAATTTTGTGGCTCTCTCATAAAAAATTCATTTTGATCTTCGACTCTCAGTCTGGTTAGCGGCTTGCTAAAAACTGAGTCATATTGGGACTTGAGTAGCTCACTCATTTCCTTGCTGTCATCTGTGTAGGACCCATCTTGTTTAAGTAGGGGCCCAATATTGGGCGTTGTTCTCGATTTTGATTTGGCATAGGAGAAGAAATACTTTGGGTTTCTTTCGATTTCATTTATAGCTTTTAGTTCTTCCCGCGATTCCTGACTCCTAAAGGATTCTTTTAGCTTAAGTTCGATGCTTGCTATTTCTCTGACCAATGTGTCTCCCTGCGCATTTCAGATATATTGACCTCTTTTAGCCGCTCTGTTATTCTTTTCCGTCGCCTGTAAAGGGAGCGCCTGTCTCTTTCTATTTTTCATCTACTCCTCCTTTTTCTTAGAGGAATAAGCCTTGTGCATACATCGAGTGCCACCGAGTTAATCTGTTCTAGGCATAAGTTTGGGTCTGTGTTGCTTAGTATATCTTCCCAGCTTATATCGGTTAGGACTTGGTTTACTTGGTCCCACTTTATGTTTTTGTTATTGAAGTTGAATTTGGTGAATGCTCCCTCGTGACTAGTCTCATTTTGTCGGTCTGGGGCTCCTCGCATACATGTCTGAACCTCAATTATGTTGTGATCTGAGTATATTGTTTTTGATATGGTGACATTTCTTATCAGATCATCATTGTTAGTGAATATGAGGTCTAGTGTATTCTCCAGTCTAGTAGGCTCTATTATTTGCTGGTTTAAATTGAATTTTGTGCAGAGATTTAAAAGCTCGTGTGAGTGTGAGTTTTCATCAGAGCTGCCTCCTGGTGTTATTACTGCAACAATATTATTTGCTATATTCCTCCATTTTAGGTGCCTTAAGTTGAAATCCCCCAGGAGCAAGATGTTGGGTGCAGGAGCTGGAAGATTTTCCAGACAGTGGTCAATTTTTAACAGCTGTTCCTGGAATTGCTGGGATGTTGCATCCGGAGGCTTGTAGACTACCACAATGACTAGGTTTTGGTTCTCGACCTTTACTGCTAAAACTTCCACTACGTCATTTGAGGCATTAAGCAGTTCTGTGCAAACAAGTGACTCTGCAATGTACAGGCCAACCCCCCCCCCCCTTTTGCCTGTTCACTCTGTCACATCTGTATAGGTTGTAACCTGGGATCCATATTTCATTGTCCAAGTGATCCTTTATGTGGGTCTCAGTGAAAGCCGCGAACATTGCCTTTGCCTCTGCAAGCAGTCCACGGATGAAAGGTATTTTGTTGTTTGTTGCTGGCTTTAGACCCTGTATATTTGCAAAGAAGAATGTTATCGGACTGGTGGTATTGTTGGTACTGGGGGGGGATTTTTTTTCCGGCATTAGTATCTGTATCTGTTGGTTTGGAGTGGAGGCCATCGACTGTGGTTCCACTCCAGGAATGACTGGATTTGGTGTACGATTTCTGCCATTTCCTGCCAGTTTTTTTTCCTTCCTGGCACTAAAAAACCTCTCCCTCTTGAGTGGCTGTGGCTACCCAGGTTTTCCCATGGCCTGGATGTTTTGTATCTTTTTGTCCCCTTTAGATGGTATGCCTGGCAATTTAAGTTATAGCACAGTCTTTCCTGTACTGAAGAGGTACACATTTCAGGGTGAAAAAGCTTACAGGAAGGGAGTTTGCATTTTCCTGTTGTCATATGGGCATGGCATTTTCTAGGGTGGTCATAGTTGCACGTCCCATCTGTTTTTCCAGATTTCCCATGCCAGCAGATACCAAGTGCATACTATGTGCACAGGCTTGGTTTCCGCTTGCCTTGGGTTTCTGTGACTGTATTCCCTGTTGGTGCATGTTTCCCTGTCTTACTTCTATCCTCCCTAGCACCAACAATGGAGCTCCCACCAGTTGTTTTTGGTAATTTATCCTCACTATTGCTATTGGAGTCCTCTTGTTTGCTATTTCCTGCGGTATTTCTAGTTTGCAATATTGGTTTTATCTTATCTTTGACTACACTTGTTTCCCTACTATGGCTCCTATCCCCTATGTGGTCATTTATATGTATTCCTTCCTGCGTATAATTCCCGACTACCTGGACAAAATCTCCAGCTTCATCATTACTGTCTCCCAGGACAGTATCTCCAGCTTCACCATTTCTGTCTCCCAGGACAGCACCTCCAGCTTCACCATTACTGTCTCCCAGGACAGCACCTCCAGCTTCACCATTACTGTCTCCCAGGACAGCACCTCCAGCTTCACCATTACTGTCTCCCAGGACAGCACCTCCAGCTTTACTATTACTGTCTCCCAGGACATCACCTCCAGCCTTACAGTTTGTGACTACATGGCCAGTATCAAGGGCAGTACCATTCAGCCCAGACTTTTTATGTTCCCATCTGTTGTAGAAAGCTTCCAGGTTTTCTATGAAAGCAGCTTTGATGTTGTCCTCTTTTAATACCCTTGTGATTTTAGTCCACAGATTTTCCTCATTTGGGCATACCCAGAAACACTTCTCTGTTTTAATACTGCTTGTAGCTAGTTCTGGGATATCTGCACAAGGGGCGTGACACCAATTTCCACAAAAATGACAATTTATCCATGTGGAGGCCCGTTTGTTTGACTGACCACAGACTACACACAGCTTCATAATGATTTGAATGGTTGATTTACTGCAATTCTACTAGCAACCTCTTGAATATTATATTAATAACCTTAAATGAAGCTCTAGCTATTTGTATTTCTGTTTCTAACTCTTTTTGTATATTGGACAGCTTACCGTCACGTTCCTGATTTTTAATGTTTGTGTTTATAAGGGCGCCTACAACCCCATCCGTTTACAGTCTGCTTTATTGTCCAACGAAACTGTTTGAAACCAGTCCCGGGTTCGGACCAGTCAAGGGTTCGGACCAGTCAAGGGTTCGGACCAGTCAAGGGTTCGGACCAGGGTTTGGACCAGTCGATCTGCTCTGATCAGTGGGTCACTTATTTAAAACATACTGGTCGGTGATTTGAGCTAACACATGAAGGATCTACTGGAAATTATCTACCCGAGTAATATGTGATTTGACTGATACAAAAGTATAACTTGCGTGTTGAAGAGCCGGTGATATCTGGCAGCTCCTACAATGACGAACGGTCACCTTGTTTATCAATCGCTGTATCTGGCTTTTCTATTTTTTTTTTTTTTTCCGTCTCCACCGCAATAAATGCTATATTATCACTATAGTTGACTGGTGCAAATTTTGGAGGAAGGACGCTTTTTCTGTAGTAATAATTGCTTCTCGTTGTGTATATTGCGACCGCTGGTAACTACAGGTTATATGAAATTCACAGTAACGTCTCGTATTTCAAGAAAAGAAACTAATGAAAGTCACTCCACTCCACTAAGTACCATTATAATACTGGTTAGTTGCTACTACAACACTGTATTCTGCTATTCACTGGTATCACTAGATTATATGCGAGTACACTAGCAGGCCAGGAAGATTATTAAAAACAGCTGACCTGTGGTAAGTTTCTGGCGACTTCTGGCACCTTCCTCTATAGGCTTATCCCTTCATTTACAAATTCACCTGTTTTCAAATGACACTTTAGCCTTTATCAACAATATACTAGGGAGCCACTGTAGTATACACTATACACTATGTATACTCAATGATATCAGGGAGACTTTCTTTCCTCTGACATGAAAAGTTCAATTATTATTATTTTTTTCCACACGGGACATAGGCCTATGATTCCCCTCTGGCAGTAAACTCTGCTACGCAGTGCACACTAATTCTCCTTTTTTTGACTCAGTATATAATGTTTTCCGCCCAAGATTGGTTCCAGGCGCTAGAGGGATGTATCGTATAGGATTGATGACACAAATTAAAGTTCTAGCACGTAAGAGCGACCGTGAAACACGAGAAAAACCGGGAGCACAACGAGGCACGCTGACACGCTGGCACGCGTGGGGTTGAGGGGTTGAGTATCTTTTGTGACGTTATAAATGAATATAGTCTCCTGTGCACGAGTTTCTCGAAGATTTTGGATAGCAATGAAAAGTTTGATATTGGCCTATAGTTGTTTACATCTGTAGGGTCACCACCTTTATGTATTGGTGTTACCCTTGCTGTCTTGAGTAGTATCGGGAAAGTGCTAGTTTCTAGTGGCTTGTTAAAAAGTATTGTAATAGCATGCGAAAGGACATGGGCCGCTCGCTTGTACAATAATGGTGGGACATGAGACAGATTCCCCGAGTTATTTTTAAGTGACTTTATGATTGTGGTGACTTCCGTGGGCTCAGTTGGTACAAGATAGAAGGAATTTGGGAAATTCCCATCTAGGTAGTCCCCGGCACGGGCATTAGTACGTGGGATTTTACTGGTGAGATTAGATCCTATGTTTGAGAAGAAGTCGTTTATTTTGTTAGCTGTATCAGTGGGATGCAGTGGTGTTTCATGAGGTTTAGTTAGAACAATATTCTTGTTTTTTTTTAGTTTGTGGGTCCCCAGATTCTGGGAAAGTGTTTTCCAGGTCTTTTTTATATCTCCTCTAGTGTCAGTGAATCTGCTGGAGTAGTACAGTTGTTTGGCTTTCTATATTAATTTGGTGAGAACTGTTGAATATTGTTTAAGAATATCTTTGTGTATTAAGCCCTGTCTATATTGCTTTTCATATTGGTGTTTCTTATCAATGGATTTCAGAATGCTGCTGGTTAGCCATGGGCAACCAAGCCGTTTATTTGTGATCTGTTTCTTTTTATAGGACAATGTTTGTTGTATAGTCTAAGTATTTTGTTAAGAAAAATGTCTGTCCAATCGTCAATACCATTGGCGTTGGAGAATTCTGTAGGCCAGTCAACAGTCTCTAGGTCTGCTGTGAAATTCCTTATTGAGGCCTCGTCATGGAGTCTAAATGAAACTTTGTTGTATTCGAGTGGTGGCTTATTAATATTTGTTAAGAGAAGGTTGGGTAGTGGTCAGTAGTGCTGTCTGTGATTATCCCTGATTTAAGGGGGGCTAGTATATTGGTCCACATGTGGTCTATTATGGATGCACTTGTCTCAGTCAACCTGGTTGGTTTAGTTATTGTTGGTATGAGAAGTGTGTTGTTCATATTGTTGATGAAATCAGTTACAGTCTGATCATCTGGTAGGCCAAGGTTGATATTGAAGTCTCCAGCTAAGAGAAGGTGGTGCTTGTTCATTTGTCTGTTTGTTATTAGTGCCTTTAGATTCTCACTGAAGTTTGGGATGTTTGTGTGGGGTATCCGGTATATGGCACCAATTGTTATAGGCGTCTTGAGTTTTTTACAGTAAAATTAGCAAAAATGTATTCCCCATATTCATCACTAAAGCAATTAGTGCTAATACAAGATAGTTGGTTAGATTGCAATACCACCCCCAACTTGGTATGGTTTGCAGTTGTGGATTGCTGTGTATCCTTAAGCCAGGTCTCAGTAAGAATAATGCAGGAGAAGGGTGTCTTTAGTGACTCAAGGAGTGCCAGGAGGTCATCATAGTGTTTGCTTAAGAACCTGATGTTGTAGTTAAGAACTGATAGACTTTGAGTAGTGTTCAGGATAGTGCTGGCTTGTGATGCTGTGTAATAAAGGCAGTTACTTTCCAATAAGTTTTGATTGTGTGTTAGATTATGGAGGTTTAGATCAGGGTCAACGTGATCATCCATCTTTTAGGTTTAAATAGTGGTTGTTTATATCCTGTATTATGTGGCGAGTTCTAATACTGATATCTGTAGTGGTGGGAGGTTTGGATAAGTATATCGCTAAAGCACTTTGGTCATATAGAGTGTAGTCACTAATAAACATAATGAAATTTATATTGTCTATAGTGGCTCTCTTTGCACTGCAACTCATTATTGTAATTACATAATCTCAATGTAAACTTGCAAAGAAATAAAAATTTGTATTTGTATTTGTATTAGTATTCTCCTCGGGACGTTTTTCCTCAAACAGCCCGTTGAGCAGTTGGTCGGAGCGCCATCCATTTTACTAGGCCAAAGAAAAACTTGTTTTTGTTAATTCTGGTGTTAAGTGTGTGGGAGCCTGGCTTTCCCTGGGTTTAGGTAAAGGAGTTCTGATATAATGGAACAAAGTTTTTCCATTTCTGTTTCCGAGAAAACTTTTATTTCTTTTCCAATTCCAGGCCAGATTTTAACTATTTTTTTCTGGGATTCCCGGAAAGCAGGGCTCAAAACGGTGAGCTGTGTTAGCCCTGTATACCCCAACAACAACAACAACTCTACTTCACATTTCAAGATTGCAAAGGTTCATAAAGGCTAAAATGGAGGACGACAACAAGAACGGCGAGGTAGAGATCTTCCAGACATTCGAACTGTCAGACGGTGCTCGTACGGTCACCATCTTGGCCTCCAGGGAGGAGGAGGAGAGGATTAATAAAGGTAATAATTGTGAATTTCTCATTTACGGAATAAAAGCCCATATATTTTTCTTCCTGAGAGTATTCTCTTATGTTCTTTTTTATATTTTTTCAGTTTTTAAACGGTATTAAGTGCAAAAAAATATAAAAAAGCTAGAATACCTTTACGTATTGAGCTATATACTCAATTTAAAAACCACTGACAAGTTTTTATCTAAACTTCTTATAAACTTTATTATTCTAATTAACAATGCCCAGTGTCACTTAGTGTTATTAATATATGCAATGAATTTTTTCAAGTTATTACAGTACTGTCAAAAGTTAAGGTTTTAGTATATAAACAACAAGTAAGCATACTTAAAAGAATTTAATGATTGTTCTGCTTACAACCATTATTTACCTTTATAATGCATGATTAAATATTACATTTTTTTTTACCTATAATTTAGAACCTTAATTGTACATACAATGTATTTAATCTTTATATGTTTAATTACTTAGGGAAACATTTGATAAAATAAATAATTACAATATTGCATGTAGTCATTATACATATGATGTACAAAAGTGATATGTTACAATGACATAAAATAAGATAAGAGGATCTCACTTTCAAAGACCACAACATTGTATCAATCGCATCTGCTAGAAAAATAACAGGATGGATAATGAGAACCTTCAAAACTAGGGATGCCAAGCCCATGATGACACTCTTCAGGTCACTTGTTCTATCTAGGCTGGAATATTGCTGCACACTAACAGCACCTTTCAAGGCAGGTGAAATTGTTGACCTAGAAAATGTACAGAGAACCTTCACAGCACACATAACTGCAATAAAACACCTCAATTACTGGGAACACTTGAAGATCCTCAACCTGTACTCCCTAGAATGCAGGCAGAAGAGATACATGATTATATACACTTGGAAAATCCTATTGGGATTAGTACCAAATTTGCACACGAAAATCACTCCCTGTCAAAGCAAAAGACTCGGTGGACGATGCAGCATCCCCTCAATGAAAAGCAGAGGCACCATTAGCACAATAAGAGACAACACAATAAGTGTCAGGGGCCCAAGACTGTTCAACTTCCTCCCAGCATACATAAGGGGGATTACCAATAGACCCCTGGCTGTTATCAAGAAGGTGCTGGACAGGCACCTAAAGCCAATACCTGACCAGCCCGCCTGTGGTTCGTATGTCGGGTTGCATGCAGCTAACAGTAACAGCCTGATTGATCAGGCCCTGATCTACCATGAGGCCTGGTCACAGCCCGAGCCACAAGGGGCGTTGATCCCTGGAATCCTCTCCAGGTATACTTCAGGTATACATTTCACCTATGCTGGGTATCGATCTCAGATCCTCAGTGTGTGAGCTCAAAACACTACTAGCCAAGCTGGTTTAACTGGTACAGTCACTCATAATAATAACAATCATGATAATGTTGATTTCACTGAGCCATACAAAAAATTTAGCTAATGTATTAATACAGTAGTTGGCACAAAAGAAAGCCACTAATTATGCAATGCATTTTGAGCATCTAATCATAAGGATTACTTACTACTTAAGAGCTAGACATAGACTCTTATGTAGGACCTCTTGTGTAGTTAACTACTATCATAAATACATATATGTAATGTTTATTGCCCTTGTAGTCTTAAGCTAGGCTTATGCTTGCCCGAAATGCTATGCATAACCATGGGCTTTCCGCATGCAATCAAATGTCACCCATTTCTGTATAACATTGAATCATGTGGAAATAAACATTGGGTGTGTGTGTGTGTGTGTGTGTGTGTGTGTGTGTGTGTGTGTGTGTGTGTGTGTGTGTGTGTGTGTGTGTGGGGGTGTGGGTGTGTGTGTGTGTGTGTGGGTGGGCGTGCTTGTGTGTATGCATATATTTGTACGCTCGTGTGTGTGTAGGTGTGCGTGCTTGTGTGTATGCATATATTTGTACGCTCGTGTGCATATGTCCGTGCGTGCGCCCTCGTGTGTGTGTGGGTGTGCGCGTGCGCTAGTGTGGGTGTATGATCCACTTAATATTTGTATTTATAACTCATTACAATTGTGACCAGGTGTGGACGTATCAGTGGTTCATTACTTTGTAATTTGTTCATGACTGTAACCATGTATAGGAGTGAGGCTGATTCATTACCTTTGTAACTTGCCATGATTGTGACCAGATCTACCTGGAGTTCATTACCTTTGTAACTAGTTCAGCTATCATAACTTTGGGGTCCAGTCCCTGGACCCATTATGTACCTTTGTAATCTTTTGACTACTGCCCACAGGATGGGTATGGGGTGTATAATAAAGATATTAAACTATAACTAACTAACTTAGAATAAAAAAGGTAGCTAATGAAAAATATGTATGGGAGCTGAAGGAAGGCTTGTAGAAGAACAAGGACAGAATTGGATGAAAGCTGGTTTTTGTTTGATACATCATATTGTGTACTGCTGAATTAGGTTCAGTCCATGTTTCTCCAAGGGAGGTTCTTCATTTCTGGTGAAGGGCTCTTGATCCAAAAATTGGAGCTATCTTCCCAGACAGACCCAGGTTTGACTGGGCTCTGAGAGTAGAAAAAACTCAGAACTCATCAAAGGTATATAGTATGTGGAAAGTACTTGAAGGCCTTGTTATAAATCTGCACATTGCTGTAACTACACACTAGAATGAAAGAAATGGAAGTGCAAAATAAACCCAGTGAAAAGCAGGAACATCGTGGGTACAATAAGAAAAGATTGTATCAACTCCAGTGAACTATTCAACATCTTACCAGAAGATATCAGAAATACTGCAGGGACAAGTGTGGAAGTCTTCAAGAGAAAACTGGGCAAGTATCTCCAATCAGGCTATGATTGATATGTGGGCCAGTAAGCTGCCAGTAGCAACAACCTGGGTAACCAGGCAAGCACCAGACGAGCCTGGCTCAGAGCCAGACTTCAGAACAAGAAAAACTCTTGAAACTCATCAAAGGTCAAAGGTTGATTTTGACTTTGTTGGAGCATGGCGACCGGGTGTACTTTTGACAGGTATGATGTATGAAACCCACCTTGTGTGATGGAATATAACAGGACAACACAGCTAGCTTTTGCTCCTGCTGCCTTTATACCCAAATTGCATAAAAAAAGTGTATTTCTCTGCTTCTGTATCCCTCTCTATGCCAAAATACTTTGAATCTAAAATTGAGTACCATCATGCTGTAATACCCATAGTCTTTGTTACTATGTTTCCTTGATATTCATGATCCTACTACTGTACCTGCAAAGTTCTCTTAGCTATTAGCAGGTCTGTTAATTTTGCTTTTCTTGAAACACACCAAAGGCCAAAGGTTCCTAATTGCTCCCTATGCTCTGTTCATTCAATCTCTGATGAATTACCTACTTGTTGCCCAATTGTGGTTCTCTTTGCTTTTATTTAACAATTGTACCACCTTTACAATACTGATAGCTCTCGTCAGTTCCTTTTTTCCTTAAATTTTTTTTTCTTCTCTCTTTTAACAGTGCATTCATTATTTTTTCAGCATTTTCCATCACTTAGATATGGCTGATTCTGTATGTACACTGATGGTTTGAAGCTCTCCACAAATACTGTATGACCTGTCAATGTTTAGTACTTTCCTGTAAAAATAGTGAATAGGATAACAATGTCTGAAGTCCTCCGTAGAGTTCAGCACATTGCCATATTTCCCAGTCCCATACTTAATAACTATTTTTCATGAATATATATCATCATTGTGTATTTTCTTAATTTAACTCAGTGTTTAACTCATACATCTGTTTTCCTGCCACATAAATATAAATAAATAAAGGCAGTGAACAGTATACATATAAATTTTTGTTTTTCAGATCAAGAATATGCTACTCAGAGGTTCCTTTCTGCTGTGGGTGAATATAACATTGTTGAAGGAGGTAAGATATTATAAACTTTCATCATCATCAAAATAATAATATTGATAATAATAATAATAATAATAGTAATACAGGTCCGCCATCACAAATCTGGCACTCAGACATCTGGTTCCATCAGTTATTCGGCACTAATTTTGGCTAGCATAATTTCAAATTTCCAAGGTTGCCACACCAACCTGCTGGTACTGTTTGGTGGCACTACTTGGTGCATAAGTCATTCCAATTTCTTTTTTTCCATTTATTGTTATAACCTGCTTACTTTTAGCTCTAGCCACGGTTCCAACGAATAAAAGAAATGATTCTCGTTGTGTAAAGCACATACACAGTACATTGTCCATAAAAGATAAGGTGGCTTTGAAGCCACTGTCGGTTGCCATGAGCTCAGTCTCGTGATGCAGGGGAATGTGCTTTATTATTACACTAATATCAATACTACAGCTTATTTGCCTATCAAAATTGATCTAATATGACATAAACAATATAAATACAGTGGATCCTTGGTTAACGCCTGGATCGGATAATGCCAACATCGGATAACGCCTCGCTTTTCCATAAAAAATTGGCTCAGATAACACCTAAAAACTCAGGAGCTTTCATCCCGAATGTGTCCGCTGGGTGCTGTGAGTGAGCCCGGCCAGTCACCCAGTCTACCAGACAGTGTGGCATTGTTTACAAGCTGTTGCAGTCGATTCCACGTGTACTGCGATATATTTTGTATTATTCCACTGTGTTTAGTGTTTGTAACAGCTAAATAAGCCACCATGGGCCCCAAGAAAGCTTCTAGTGCCAACCCTGTGGTAAAAAGGGTGAGGTGTACCATCGAGCTGAAAAAAGAGATAATAGAAAAGTATGAAAGTGGAGTGCGTATCTCGGAACTGGAAAAGTTATACAACAAACCCCATTCAACCATCACTACTCTCTAGCGCAACAAAAAGGAAATCAAGGAAGCTGTTGTTGCAAAAGGTGGAAGTGTGATTACAAAACAGATATCGCAAATACATACTCGAAGATGTGGAGAGACTGTTATTGGTGTGGATAAACGAGAAACAATTATCAGGGGACAGTATATCTCAGTCAATAATATGTGAAAAGGCAAGGCAGTTGCATGATGATCTCATTAAGAAAATGCCTCCAAATAGTGCTGCTGCTGATGAAATCGTTGTGGCATACACAGTGTAATAAGGCATGGTGAGGCTGCAAGCTTAGACAAAAAAGAGGCTGAAAAATATGTGCAGGACTTTAAGGAGTACATAGAGACTGAAAGCTTTAAACCCGAACAAGTGTTTAATTGTGACAAAACAGGCTTGTTTTGGAAGAAAATGCCAAACAGGACCTACATTACTCAGGAGGAAAAGGCACTCCCAGGACATAAGCCTATGACATTAACCCTTTCAGGGTTTCAGCCGTGCTAGTACGGCTTACGCACCAGGGTCCATGACGTACTAGTGCTCATAAATTCTAGCGCCTTCAAATCTAGTGAGAGAAAGCTGATAGGCCTACATATGAAAGAATGGGTCTATGTGGTCAGTGTGCATAGTATAAAAAAAATCCTGCAGCACACAGTGCATAATGAGAAAAAAAAAACTTTGACCGTGTTTTTGGATTAAAACAGCGACTTTGCACTGTATTTTTGTATGGTATTTATTGTTGTATTCTAGTTTTCCTGGTCTCATTGTATAGAATGGAAGACATATTACAGAAATTGAGATGATTTTGACTGGTTTTACAATGAAAAGTACCTTGAAATTGAGCTCAGAGTAGCAGAAATGTTCGATTTTTACCGAAGTTCAAAAGTAAACAAATCATGCTAAGTGCCCAACATACGTCAACTGGTGAGTCTAATATTCTTTCACAAGTGCGCCAATATTATTTATACCATGTCTACACTAATTCAGTAGTCTGCATAACAGTAAATCTTCTATTTTTTGTGAGAATAAAAATTCAAAATGGAAAGCAAAAAAATGTAAGAGGGGCTTGGGGACATGACTAATGAACAGAGGAAATGTTATTTTAGTGCCAGGAATGTCTTTCTTGTTTATTCTGGACCCTATTTGGAAATTGGTATCTTTTGAAATTTGTGTGAAATTGGCAAAATTGCTAAATTCTGACCCCTGTATTGGATAGTTGAAATCGGTAAATTGGTGGTTTCTTGTACTCATTCGATAGAAAAAATGAAGTTCTAGCGAATTAGTTATGATTTTTGTCGACTAGTACATTGGAATTGGCCGAAAATAGGGCTCAAAGTGGGCAAAATCGCCGATGCGTAAACATTGTCGAGACCGCTAACTTCGCGAGAGCATAATTCCGTAAGTTTTCCATCAAATTTCATACTTTTGGTGTCATTATGATTGGGAAAAGATTCTCTATCTTTTCATAAGAATTTTTTTTTTTTTTTTTTTTTGAAATTTGGGCAACCCTGAGAACAAGTCTCTGAGAGGGCCTGTGGACCCTGAAAGGGTTAATGTTGTGTAGTAATGCTAGTGGTGCTTGCAAAGTGAAGCCTTTAGTGGTGTATCACTCTGAAACTCCTAGAGCGTTCAAGAAAAACAATATCGTCAAGGGTAATTTGTGTGTGATGTGGAGATCAAGCACTAAGGCATGGGTCACTAGGGAATTTTCATGGACTGGTTTTATGGTGTGTTTGACCCCACTGTGAAAAATTGCCTCCTTGAAAAAAAATTGTCACTCAAGTACCTCCTGGTAATGGACAATCTCCTCCTCATCCTCACGACTTGCAAGAGCAAATTGCAGGGGAGTTTAGCTTCGTTAAAGTTAAATTTTTGCCTCCTAATACAACTCCTCTCCTCCAGCCCATGGACCAGCAGGTCATTTCAAACTTTAGAAAACTCTACACAAAAGCAGTGTTTCAAAATTGCTTTGAAGTGACCTCAGACACTCAGTTGACCCTAAGAGAGTTTTGGAAAGATCACTTCAAGTTCCTCAGTTGCATAAACCTTATAGGTAAGGCTTGGGAGGGAGTGACTTGCAGGATTTTAAACTCTGCTTGGAGGAAACTGTGGCCAAAATGTGTACAAGAGAGAGATTTTGAAGGGTTTGGGGCTAACCCTCAGGAGCCTATGCCAGTAGTGGAAGCTATTGTGTCATTGGGGAAGTCCATGGGGTTGGAGGTTTGTGGTGAGGATGTGGAAGAGTTGGTGCAGAACGACGATGAAGAAACAACCACTGCAGACCTGCAAGAGCTTGATGTGCAACAGCAACAGATCACAACTCAGGAATGTGCTTCAGAGCAGGAGGAAGAGAAATGGAGGAAGTTGCCTTTGTCAAGGATTAAGGAAATGTGTACAATGTTTACAAAGGTGCAAGCATTTATGGGTGAATTTTATCCTGTCACAGCTGTTGCAAGCCATATTGGCAACATGTACAATGACACTCTTGTGTCCCATTTTAGGGAAATCCTAAGGGCATGTGAGAAACAGAGCTCTCTGGACAGATTTTTGGTGTGACAGGGGTCCAGTGACTCTCAAGCTGGTCCTAGTGGCATTAAAAAACCAAGAAGGGAGGTAACCCCAGGAAAGGACTTGTTACCTGAAGTCTTTATGGAAGGGGATTCCCCTTCCAAACAATAGGAAACTTGAATCTCCCCTGCTGCTGGCACATCACTCATCAACAACTCCACAATAAAGGCAAGTGGTATTTAATTATTGTTTATTTTGCATGTACCATTCATTGCTGTGTAGGGAAATGTATATTTCATGTAAAAAAAATTATTTTGTTTAATACTTTTGGGTGTCTGGAACGGATTAATTGGATTTCCATTATTTCTTAGGGAGAAAATTAATTCGGTGAAAGGCTAAATTGGTTAAAGGCTAGCTCTCCGGAACAGATTAAAGGTGTTAACCGAAGGTCTACTGTAACATAAAAACATGCTAAGTACTACAGAATGAATAATATTTGGCATAATACCAAGCGGTTCGACGGAGGTTTTTTTTTTTTTTATTATCACACTGGCCGATTCCCACCAAGGCAGGGTGGCCCGAAAAAGAAAAACTTTCACCATCATTCACTCCATCACTGTCTTGCCAGAAGGGTGCTTTACACTACAGTTTTTAAACTGCAACATTAACACCCCTCCTTCAGAGTGCAGGCACTGTACTTCCCATCTCCAAGACTCAAGTCTGGCCTGCCGGTTTCCCTGAACCCCTTCATAAATGTTACTTTGCTCACACTCCAACAGCATGTCAAGCATTAAAAACCATTTGTCTCCATTCACTCCTATCAAACACGCTCACGCATGCCTGCTGGAAGTCAAAGCCCCTCGCACACAAAACCTCCTTTACTCCCTCCTTCCAACCTTTCCTAGGCCGACCCCTACCCCGCCTTCCTTCCACTACAGACTGATACACTCTTGAAGTCATTCTGTTTCGCTCCATTCTCTCTACATGTCCGAACCACCTCAACAACCCTTCCTCAGCCCTCTGGACAACAGTTTTGGTAATCCCGCACCTTCTCCTAACTTCCAAACTACGAATTCTCTGCATTATATTCACACCACACATTGCCCTCAGACATGACATCTCCACTGCCTCCAGCCTTCTCCTCGCTGCAACATTCATCACCCATGCTTCACACCCATATAAGAGCGTTGGTAAAACTATACTCTCATACATTCCCCTCTTTGCCTCCAAGGACAAAGTTCTTTGTCTCCACAGACTCCTAAGTGCACCACTCACCCTTTTCCCCTCATCAATTCTATGATTCACCTCATCTTTCGTAGACCCATCCGCTGACACGTCCACTCCCAAATATCTGAATACAGTACATTCACCTCCTCCATACCCTCCCTCCAATCTGATATCCAATCTTTCATCACCTAATCTTTTTGTTATCCTCATAACCTTACTCTTTCCTGTATTCACTTTTAATTTTCTTCTTTTGCACACCCTACCAAATTCATCCACCAATCTCTGCAACTTCTCTTCAGAATCTCCCAAGAGCACAGTGTCATCAGCAAAGAGCAACTGTGACAACTCCCGCTTTATGTGTGATTCTTTATCTTTTAACTCCACGCCTCTTGCCAAGACCCTTGCATTTACTTCTCTTACAACCCCATCTATAAATATATTAAACAACCATGGTGACATCACACATCCTTGTCTAAGGCCTACTTTTACTGGGAAATAATTTCCCTCTTTCCTACATACTCTAACTTGAGCCTCATTATCCTCGTAAAAACTCTTCACTGCTTTCAGTAACCTACCTCCTACACCATACACCTGCAACATCTGCCACATTGCCCCCCTATCCACCCTGTCATACGCCTTTTCCAAATCCATAAATACTACAAAAACCTCTTTAGCCTTATCTAAAAACTGTTCACTTATATGTTTCACTGTAAACACCTGGTCCACACACCCCCTACCTTTCCTAAAGCCTCCTTGTTCATCTGCTATCCTATTCTCCGTCTTACTCTTAATTCTTTCAATAATAACTCTACCATACACTTTACCAGGTATACTCAACAGACTTATCCCCCTATAATTTTTGCACACTCTTTTGTCCCCTTTGCCTTTATACAAAGGAACTATGCATGCTCTCTGCCAATCCCTAGGTACCTTACCCTCTTCCATACATTTATTAAATAATTTCACCAACCACTCCAAAACTATATCCCCACCTGCTTTTAACATTTCTATCTTTATCCCATCAATCCCAGCTGCCTTACCCCCTTTCATTTTACCATAATAATAATAATAATACACCTACCATCCGACTTACGAAAGAGTTCGGTTCCGAGAATCCGGTCGTAAGTCGAAATGGACGTAAGTCGAACTTTACTATTGAATATCAACATAACATTTTTGTAATGACTTTATTGTTTTATTTTGGTATTTCATGTTTTACTTTACTTTTTATGCTGTTAGTACTGTATTTTATACTGTAAGGTTTAGGATAAACACTGTGTACAACACAAACACTTGTTTATTTCCCAGAAATTTGGCATAAAAAACACAGTCATAAGTCGAGTCGTCATATGTCGAGCAGGTCGTAAGTCGGATGGTAGGTGTAATATCTTTATTTACTACATGTACATGTACAAGGTATACAGGCCTAGCTGACATCAGTGACATACTACTATTATGTAGACTATTGCATTAGTGTAAAAATAGTAAAATAATATCACCACACTTGTGAAAGAATATTAGACTCTCCAGTTGACGTGTATTGGACGCTTGGCATGACTTGTTTACTTTTGATCTTTGGTAAAAATCGAACATTTCTGCTACTTTGAGCTCAATTTCAAGGTACTTTTCATTGTAAAATCAGTCAAAATTATCTCAATTTCTGTAATACGTCTTCCATTCTATAAAATGAGACCAAGAAAACTAGAATACAACAATAAATGCCATACGAAAACACAGTGCAAAGTCGCTGTTTTAATCCAAAAACACGGTCAAAGTATTTTTTTTCTCATTACGCACTGTGTGCTGCAGGATTTTTTTTATACTGTGCACACTGACCACATTGACCCATTCTTTCATATGTAGGCCTACCAGCTTTTTCTCACTAGATTTGAAGGCGCTAGAATTTATGCGTGCTAGTATGTCAAAAAAACCTGCGCGTAAGCCGTAATAGTACGGCTGAAACCCCGAAAGGGTTAACATGTTTTATGTTATTTATAATGTTTACTTTGTCATATTAGATCAATTGTGATAGGCAAATAAGCTGTAGTGTTGATATTAGCATAATAATAAAGCATAGGGTCCTAAGAAGCAAGATCACCACCCATCTAGAAACCCATCAGTTACACAACCCAGGGCAACATGGGTTTAGAACAGGTCGCTCCTGTCTGTCTCAACTACTGGATCACTACGACAAGGTCCTAAATGCACTAGAAGACAAAAAGAATGCAGATGTAATATATACAGACTTTGCAAAAGCCTTCGACAAGTGTGACCATGGCGTAATAGCGCACAAAATGCGCGCTAAAGGAATAACAGGAAAAGTCGGTCGATGGATCTATAATTTCCTCACTAACAGAACACAGAGAGTAGTCGTCAACAGAGTAAAGTCCGAGGCAGCTACGGTGAAAAGCTCTGTCCCACAAGGCACAGTACTAGCTCCCATCTTGTTCCTCATCCTCATATCCGACATAGACAAGGATGTCAGCCACAGCACCGTGTCTTCCTTTGCAGATGACACCCGAATCTGCATGACAGTGTCTTCCATTGCAGACACTGCAAGGCTCCAGGCGGACATCAACCAAATCTTTCAGTGGGCTGCAGAAAACAATATGAAGTTCAACGATGAGAAATTTCAATTACTCAGATATGGTAAACATGAGGAAATTAAATCTTCATCAGAGTACAAAACAAATTCTGGCCACAAAATAGAGCGAAACACCAACGTCAAAGACCTAGGAGTGATTATGTCGGAGGATCTCACCTTCAAGGACCATAACATTGTATCAATCGCATCTGCTAGAAAAATGACAGGATGGATAATGAGAACCTTCAAAACTAGGGAGGCCAAGCCCATGATGACACTCTTCAGGTCACTTGTTCTATCTAGGCTGGAATATTGCTGCACTCTAACAGCACCTTTCAAGGCAGGTGAAATTGCCGACCTAGAAAATGTACAGAGAACTTTCACGGCGCGCATAACGGAGATAAAACACCTCAATTACTGGGAGCGCTTGAGGTTTCTAAACCTGTATTCCCTGGAACGCAGGAGGGAGAGATACATGATTATATACACCTGGAAAATCCTAGAGGGACTAGTACCAAACTTGCACACGAAAATCACTCACTACGAAAGCAAAAGACTTGGCAGACGATGCACCATCCCCCCAATGAAAAGCAGGGGTGTCACTAGCACGTTAAGAGACCATACAATAAGTGTCAGGGGCCCGAGACTGTTCAACTGCCTCCCAGCACACATAAGGGGGATTACCAACAGACCCCTGGCAGTCTTCAAGCTGGCACTGGACAAGCACCTAAAGACAGTTCCTGATCAGCCGGGCTGTGGCTCGTACGTTGGTTTGCGTGCAGCCAGCAGCAACAGCCTGGTTGATCAGGCGCTGATCCACCAGGAGGCCTGGTCACAGACCGGGCCGCGGGGGCGTTGACCCCCGAAACTCTCTCCAGGTAAACTCCAGGTATTCTCCTGCTTCATGAGACTGAGTTCATGGCAACTGACAGTGGCTTCAAAGCCACCTTATCTTTAATGGATAATGTACTGTGTAGGTGCTTTACATAATGAGAAGCATTTCTTTTATTCATTGGAACCATGGTGTTGCGGCCCCCTGCCAAACTAGCAGTTAAATGGTTAACCTGCCGGCCGGCAGTACCACTGGGTACGTCATCAAACCCATTGTGGGGACTGCTGAGCCGGCCTTAGCAGCAGTAACTACCAGAACACCTTACGGTAGACATCTACTGGCAGTAGAGTATTCGTCTGACCGTCTTATTATATATATCTAATGGCATTAGAGGAAGTGCTCACCGCAGCTCACTGAGTCTGTTGGCCTCAGTTACTTGACGGCCGCATTCAGTGAGCTTGCAGCATGGTGTTCTACAAACACTATTTATCAACTGGTCTTGAAGGCGGTAGGAAGTGCTCACCAGACCACCTTACGGTGTACTTCTACCGGCCTTGGAGAGTATTTAGAGGACAGGTGATGTCTGCGGACTCACCGCCTACGCTGGCCAACTGTGGGCCGGAGTCATCGGATGCTGTTTTAGTGGGACACTACATGAAGAAAAGGTTGGAGTGTGACACTGAACTGGGCTAGGACCGTAGTGTGACACTTAAGCAAGTATGATGGAGTGTCACTGAGATATGCTATAGGACCGTAGTGGAACACTGAGAAGAAAAGGGTGTCGTGTGACACTAAAGAAGTTACGGTTGTAGTGTACATTGAATAGTGTCATGTGACTGGCCTCGAGAAAGACGCTGTGTGAGTGTGTCGCTGGGTGTCAAGGGTGACACAGTAGTGTATGAAGCAGAGAAAAGGGTGTCGTGTGACACGGAGAGTAGGAGCGTCATTACGCAGAGAAAAGGGTGTCAAGAGACACAGTTGAGATGGAGCGTCATTACACGGATACGTGTCATGTGACACGGAGCGTCATTAGGGTGTCGTGAGACACGGAGTTGACTGTAATTTATTATTGTACAAATGTTATTTATAATTTATTATTTTAGCATAGATATATATAGTGACACAGTAGTGTCTGAGAAGTTGTACCCTGTGTAGGGTCAGGAATTATTTATTATTTTACGAAGATGCTAATTATAATTTATTATTGTAACATGTATATATTATCAGATGTTTATTAGTTTAAATACCTCTAGACCAAAGATTGTGTTTTTTATATAATATTTAAGATTCATTTATTTTAATGTGTATATACGTATCCCGAACTTTTATATTACTAACACTAATGTAAAACCCAATTAGTGTTTTTGTAATACATGGCTAGGGCTAAAAGTAAGCAGGTTATAACAATAAATGGAGAAAAAGAAACTGGAATGACTTATGCAGTAAGTACCGCCACCAAACAGTACCAGCAGGTTGGTGTGGCGACCCTGGAAATTTGAAATTATGCTAGCCAAAATTAGTGCCGAATAACTGAAGGAACCGAATACTGATCGCCAGATTTGTGATGGCGGACCTGTAGTTCTTTAAAGGTAGTTCTTTAAACTTAAAATAAAGGAGACACTATAAAAGGGACATTTTTGTGGCATTTATGGATTTGGAAAAGGCATATGACAGGGTGGATAGGGGGGCAATATGGCAGATGTTGCAGGTGTATGGTATAGGAGGTAGGTTACTGAAAGCAGTGAAGAGTTTTTATGAGGATAGTGAGGCTCAAGTTAGAGTATGTAGGAAAGAGGGAGATTATTTCCCAGTTAAAGTAGGCCTTAGACAGGGATGTGTGATGTCACCGTGGTTGTTTAATATATTTATAGATGGGGTAGTAAGAGAAGTAAATGCGAAGGTCTTGGCAAGAGGAGTGGAGTGAAAAGAAAAAGAATCACACATAAAGTGGGAGTTGTCACAGTTGCTCTTTGCTGATGACACTGTGCTCTTGGGAGATTCTGAAGAGAAGTTGCAGAGGTTGGTGGATGAATTTGGTAGGGTATGTAAAAGAAGAAAATTAAAAGTGAATACAGGAAAGAGTAAGGTTATGAGGATAACAAAAAGATTAGGTGATGAAAGATTGGAAGGAGGGAGTATGGAGGAGGTGAATGTATTCAGATGTTTGGGAGTGGACGTGTCAGCGGATGGGTCTATGAAAGATGAGGTGAAACATAGAATTAATGAGGAGAAAAGGATGAGCGGTGCACTTAGGAGTCTGTGGAGACAATGAACTTTGTCCTTGGAGGCAAAGAGGGGAATGTATGAGAGTATAGTTTTACCAACGCTCTTATATGGGTGTGAAGCATGGGTGATGAATGTTGTAGCGAGGAGAAGGCTGGAGGCAGTGGAGATGTCATGTCTGAGGGCAACGTGTGGTGTGAATATAATGCAGAGAATTCGTTGTTTGGAAGTTAGGAGGAGGTACAGGATTGCCAAAACTGTTGTCCAGAGGGCTGAGGAAGGGTTGTTGAGGTGGTTCAGACATGTAGAGAGAATGGAGCGCAACAGAATGACTTCAAGAGTGTATCAGTCTGTAGTGGAAGGAAGGCGGGGTATGGGTCGGCCTAAGAAAGGTTGAAGGGAGGGGGTAAAGGAGGTTTTATGTGCGAGGGGCTTGGACTTCCAGCGGGCATGTGTGAGCGTGTTTGATAGGAGTGAATGGAGACAAATGGTTTTTAATACTTGACGTGCTGTTGGAGTGTGAGCAAAGTAACATTTATGAAGGGATTCAGGGAAACCGGCAGGCCGGACTTGAGTCCTGGAGATGGGAAGTACAGTGCCTGCACTCTGAAGGAGGGGTGTTAATGTTGCAGTTTAAAAACTGTAGTGTAAAGCACCCTTCTGGCAAGACAGTGATGGAGTGAATGATGGTGAAAGTTTTTCTTTTTCGGGCCACCCTGCCTTGGTGGGAATTGGCCAGTGTGCTAATAAAATAAAATAAAAATAATACAAGTTGTGGTGAACAAATAAAGTGGTAATCAAATAAAGGAGCTTGGGAATATAATGGCAAAATAATGAACTTATTACACTTTAGCACCTGAGAATAGCACCTTGATTATTTTAACAATTGTGAATATATGAACTAAGGTAGTTATTTAAAGCTAAAATAAAGGAGAAAATATATAAGGGACTAAATTAAGTAATGGTAAACAAAGTTAAATGGACAGATAGTCATAATGATATAATATTGATTTGGGAGTAAGATCTGACTTGTAATATATAATAAGTTGTAATATAATAAGTTGGTAGATAAAAGACTGATAGGTAGACTTCAGAATGTGCATGTTTATAGAGAGGCCACAGATATATCAGATCATTTTTTAGTTGTAGCTACAGTGAGCATAAAAGGTAGATGGATTACAAGGAGAATGGCATTAGCAAACAAGAGAGAGGTGAATGTTTATAAACTAAAGGAGGAGGCAGTTAGGGTAAAATATAAACAACTACTGGAAGATGGGCTAGTGAGTGTGTATACAGCCTCTCCTCACTTAACGAAGGAGTTCCGTCCTTAAGACCACGTTGTTAAATGAATTCGTCGCTAAGTGAGGAGCATACTATGATAGTAGTGAGATTGTGTCAACCATCTTTCATATTGCTTTAATGTCACCTTTGCACCATTTGTAACATTTCTGGTATATTTTTAAATGTTTATACAGTAGTGTACTGTATACTGAAATAAACAGAATAGAGGAAATCAGCTCTGATATACATTATTTAGGTATGAATACTGGTCAGAGAGCCCATCATTAGTTCGAGGCGTCGGTAAACGAGTACGTTGCTAAGTGAGGAGAGGCTGTATAGACAATGAGGTTGAAAAGATATAGGTAGATTTTAGAATGTAGTGTTAGAGTGTTCAGCAGAAGTGTGTGGTTACAGGGAAGTAGGTGCGGGAAGGAGGTAGAGTGATTGGTGGAATGACAAGGTTAAAAGCGTAGTAAGAGAAAAAAGTTAGCATATGAGAAGTTTTTTACAAAGTAGAAATGATATAAGGAGGGAGGAGTATATGGAGAGAAAATGAGAGGTTAAGAGAGTGGTGAAGAAATGTAAGAGGAGAGTAAATGATGGAGTAGGTGAGATGCTATCAACAAATTTTGCTGAAAATAAGAAAAAGTTTTGGAGTGAAATTAATAAGTTGAGAAAGCCTAGGGAACAAATGGATTTGACAGTGAAAAATAGGAGAGGAAAGTTACTAGATGAAGAGTTGGAGGTATCGAGAAGGTGGAGGGAATATTTTGAGGAGCTATTAAATGTTGACAAAGATAGGGAAGCTGGGATTTTGTGCTATGGGCAGGGAGGTATAACATCTTGTAGGAGTGAGCAAGAGCCAGATGTGAGCATGGGGGAAGTGTGTGAAGCTGTTGGAGTGTGAGCAATATAACATTTATGAAGGGATTCAGGGAAACCGAATAGTTGGACTTGTGTCCTGGAGGTGGGAAGTACAGTCCCTGCACTCTGAAGGAGGGGTGGAGATATGCTGCAGTTTTTGAACTGTATTGTAAGCACTCCTCAGTGGGAGACAGCCGATGTGTTAATGAAAAATAAAAAAAAAATAAAAAATAATAATAATAGTAATAATAATTAGCTTACCAGGAGTTTACCTGGTGTCAGAGTCAAGGGTCACTATTTCCACAAACTGTTCCCAGGCTAAGGCTCCAAATTGCTGACTTGATTGACCAGGCTGTTGTTACTAGCTACCTGTAGTCCAAGGTATGCACCACATCCTGGCTGATCCTGAACTGACGTAAGAAACTTATCAAGTTCTGAGGACTGCCAGAAGTTTGTTGGGTAGTTCCCTTGATGTACAGTGGAAGCATGTTGGAAAAGTCTTGGTCCCCTTATTGAAGTCTCTTTAGTGTATTCATGGGCCTCTGCCCTTCAACAGAGGATTCTTCAACCATCTGCTAAGCCTCTTGCTCTCATATGGAGTGATTGCAGTGTGCAAGTTCGGGAACAAGCCCTCCAAAATTTTCCAGGTGTATATTATGATGTACAGTGGACCCTCGAATTATAAAGAGATTATTTGGCGTTCTGGTTAGCGGGTAGTAAATGATAAGTCTTCGGAGGCTTCTTACTTTATTGTTAAGTCGTGGTGGGTACACAGGCGTGTGTGTTTGCCCATGGCCCGGGAGGGCCATCCCATGAGAGAGAGAGCTAGGGAGTAAGGCCTTCTGTCTTCCTGCTAGGCCGCTGTGTGAGTGAGAGCGAGGCAAGGGCAGACAGGCTGGCGTGCCTACCGAGAGGCCTGTCTACAGAGGGCAGCATCTGAGTGGTGCAAAATATGAACTAAGCTGGCAGACAGCATGGGCTGTCTGTGCAGACAGTACAGGCTGTCTACATACGCTCGGCCACCTACCGCTCGTCGTCCCAACGCGACAATACTGGTGGTAAAAGGAACTTGGTCTCTCTCTCGTGGGATGGCCCTTCCCGGGCCATGGGCACAACACAAGCCTGTGTACCCACCACGATATAACAATAAAGTAAGAAGCCTCCGAAGAAGAAGTATATCATTGACCACCCGCTTTCAGTACACCAAATAAATCCCATTAAACATTGGTAGCAGAGGTGGTCGCAGCAGTGCGTTTGCCCAGAGAGAGGAAGGAAGGTATGAAGTCATCTTCACTTCATCATCCCATA
Source organism: Cherax quadricarinatus (assembly GCF_038502225.1). Taxonomy (NCBI): domain Eukaryota; kingdom Metazoa; phylum Arthropoda; class Malacostraca; order Decapoda; family Parastacidae; genus Cherax; species Cherax quadricarinatus. The sequence goes on along the minus strand of NW_027195672.1, from coordinate 85,814 downwards.
CAAGAAGCATCCGTCTCTCAACGAGTTATCCTGATGTCGTGTCTGCACGTTTCAGCATCCACACACAGGTACAAGCAGGATCCAGCCAAAATTTTCCGAGAATTGTAAGTGATCCCACCGCTGCCACCATTTATAAAGAGACTATTTGGCGTTCTGGTAGCGGGTAGTAAATGATAAGTCTTCGGAGGCTTCTTGCTTTATTGTTAAGTCGTGGTGGGTACACAGGCTTGTGTGTTTGCCCATGGCCCGGGAGGGCCATCCCACGAGAGAGAGCTAGGGAGTAAGGCCTTCTGTCTTCCTGCTAGGCTGCTGTGGGAGTGAGAGCGAGGCAAGGGCAGACAGGCTGGCGTGCCTACCGAGAGGCCTGTCTACAGAGGGCAGCATCTGAGTGGCACGAAATATGAACTAAGCTGGCAGACAGCATGGGCTGTCTGTGCAGACAGTACAGGCTGTCTACAGAATTTCGTAATTAATTCGTTCCAGAGAGTCTGACAAAATGCAAAATTTGTGAATGGCGAAACCATTTTTCCCATAAGAAATAATGTAAATCCAATTAATCCATTCCAGACACCCAAAAGTATTAAAAGTTTTTTTTTATAGATTAACCCTTTCAGGGTTGGTGCCGTACTAGTGCGGCTTATGCGCCAGGGTTGGTGCCATACTAGTACGCATAAATTCTAGCGTCCTCAAATCAAGCAGGAAAAGGCTGGTAGTCCTGGATGTGAGAGAATGGGTCTCCATGGTCAGTGTGCGCGGTATAAAAAAAAATCGGGAACCCAGTGGTGCATTATGGGAAAGTCATTTTATTACACCTTGTTCACCATGTCTAGCGGTAAGAAACTCCTCACTCCTCGGCTAATTGGGGTTCTTTTGTTCCCCAGTGACAGTTCAAACACAGATGGAAGTGTCAGTGAAGATGAATTTCATGGTTTTGAGGAGTTTGTGACTGAAAGCAATGCCCAGGAAACCAACCTGAAGGAAGGAAGGAAGAAGGAAGGAAGGTAGAAGAAAGGGAGGAAAGAAGGAAGAGATGAGAGAAAGGAAGGAAGAGATGAGAGGAAGGAGGGAAGGAAGGAAGGAGGGAAGAAAGGAAGACCATCAACCTAGGATAACTCAAAAAATTCAGACAGTGACTTATTTCCATGTAGGTTGGTGGGGTGGGGAGGAAGGGATGGGTGTTGACAGGCAGTGAGGGTGGTGAGTGGTGGTGTTATTTGTCATTGTGACACTAATTAGGCTGGTGACTCAGCATATTTACAAGTCCACCCCTACACAACAACTGTGAGCTTTACAGAAGCTGTAGCAGTTCTGGGAAGTGTCCAGTGGCTTTGTGTGTATATATGTAATAGAAAAATAGTAATAAACAACTTTTATAATTGGTTTGTGTAAACATGTTTTGTAAACAATATAATAACTGTGTGCGGTTATTGTGTAGCTTACAACGAGTGAATATACATTCAGTATACCTTATATTGGTCTCACAGGCCAGAAAAGTTACTTGAAGGAAGGAAGGAGGGAGGGAAGAAAGGAGGGAGGGAAGGGAGGGAGGGAAAGGAAGGAGGGAGGGAGGGAAGGAAGGAGGGAGGGAAGGAAGGAAGAAAGAAAGGAGGGAGGGAGGGAAGAAAGGAGGGAGGGAAGAAAGGGGGGAGGGAAGAAAAGAGAGAGGGAAGGGAGGGAGGGAAGGAAGGAAGGAGGGAGGGAAGGAAGGAAGGAGGGAGGGAGGGAGGGAAGGAAGGAAGGAGGGAAAGTAGGTAGGAAGAGATGAGAGGAAGGAATGAAGGAAGGAAGGTAGGTAGGAAGAGATGAGAGGATGGAATGAAGGAAGGTAGGTGTGTGGGAAGGAATGGATGTGTTGTGGAAGGCAGTGAGGTTAGTGAGTGGTGGTATGATGCATCATTGTGACACACGACACACCAGTGACTCAGCATATTTACAAGTCCACCCCCACACTACTACAAGCTTTCAGAACCTCTTGTAGTTATAGGAATCTGTCCAGTCACTCTATATGAGTATATATATGATAGAAAAATAGTAATAAACAACATTTTTTATTGTTGGTTTGTGTAAACATATTTTGTAAACAATATAATGACAGCAAAGTTTGTGCTGTTATTGTGTAGTATACAATGAGTGAATATATACCAAATAGTCTTTATATTGGTCTCAGAGGCCATAAAAGTTACTTGAAAAAATAAAATATTAGAAAATAAAAGAAAAAAGTAGAAAAAACAAAATAAACTATTACCAGGTGACTGGGAGTCAGTGATGTTGCCGTATGTGGTTCAATTTCTGTCAGCTTCATGCAAAAAAAATTTTTTAGCCTATAAAATTTAGAAAAAAACTATTTTTTCATAAAAAATAATTTTTTTCGAATATTTACCGACCCTGAGAACAGGTTTGGGAGAGGGCCTGCCGACCCTGAAAGGTTTAAATATAGATTTACATACAGAAAAGAATGAGAAATCAAGTATAAAACAATAATAACATCACACTTACCTTTATTGAAGACTCTTGTTGGTGTATGGAAGACAGGAAGAGGGGAGAGGGTTAAGAACATAAGAAAGGAGGAACACTGCAGCAGGCCTGTTGGCCCATACTAGGCATGTCCTGCACAAACCATCCCACTAGCAAAATATTTGCCCAACCCAATTTTCAATGCTTCCCAAGCAATAAGCTTTGATAATTCTATTCACTCATGCACAAGTCCCATTCAAATCAAATCGTGTGTGTGGGGAAGTACCCTGGCTGGGTTGAGTGGGGAAGCACCCTGGCTGGTGTACATAAGAACATAAGAAAGCAGGAACACTACAGTAGACATGTTGGCCCATACTAGGCAGGTCCTTCACAAACCATCCCACTAACATAATATTTGCCCAACCCAATTTTCAATGCTCCCCAAGCAATAAGCTTTGATACAGTGGAACGTTGTTTTTCAGCCGTAATCCATTCCAGAAGGTAGGCCTAAATTCGAAACGGCCTAAAGTTGAAACAGTATTTCCCATAAGAATTAACCCTTTCAGGGTCCGTCCCGTAGATCTATGGCTTTACGTTCAAGGTCCAAACCGTAGATCTACGCCATGAGCTGAGCTCACTCTGATAAACTGTGAGTGGTAAATTTGGGCCTAGATATGAGAGAATACATCTATGTGGTATGTGTGCACCACATAAAACAAATCCTGCAGCACACTGTGGAGAAAAAAAACTGAGACCGTGATTTTCGATTAAAACAGCGACTTTGCAGTGTTTTTTCATATGTTTTTTATAGATGTATTTGCGATTTCTTGGTCTCATTTGATAGAATGGAAGACATATTACAGAAATAGAGATGATTTTGATTGGTTTTAGCACTGGAAATGGCTTGAAACTGAGCTCAAAGTAGCGGAAATGTTAAAATTTTTGCCGATGTTCAAGAGTAAACAAACGATCTGACACATTTAATACACGCCAGCTGGTGGGTCTGATATACATTCACAAATGTGGTGATGATATTTATACAATTATTACAATATTGCATAACAGTAAATCTTCTATTTTTTGGTGTGAATAAAAATTCATTATGTGAATAAGAAATCAAAATGGAATTTATTTGTAAAGCCTCAAAACGTAACTGATGAACAGAGGAAATGTTAGTTTAGTGCCAGGAATACCTACATTGTTTATTCTGGACCCTATTTTGAAATTGGAATATTTTGAACTTTGTGTTAAATTGGCCAAATTACCAATTTCCGATCACTTTATTTTGTAGTTGAAACAGTTGACTTGGTGATTTCTTGTGCTCAGTCAATAGAATAGAAGTAATACTAGTGAAATAGCTAAGAATTTGGTCGACTGGAATAATGTAATGGCCTAAAATGGGAGTCAAAGTCGGCAAAATCGCCAATTCGTAAATATCGCTGACACATCAAAATTCGCGAGAGCATAATTTCGTCAGTTTTCCATCAAATTTCGTACTTTTTGTTTTATTACCTTCACAAAAAGATTCTCTACCATTTCATAAGAAAAAATAGCAATTTTTTTTTTAAATTCTTGGACACTGGGGCACCACTTCAGATTTTGGCCTTGGACCCTGAAAGGGTTAATGTAAATACAATTAATTCGTTCCAGACAACCAAAAACATTCACAAAAAAATACATTTTTTAAAGATTAATTATAGTTTTGCATACACAAAACAATGAGAACTAAATAAAATAAATAAACATTTAAATCACTATTACATACCTCTATTGAAGACTCTTGTTGGCTTATGGAGAGAGGGAGGAAGGACTGATTATTGTATGGAAGGGGAATCCCCCCTCCATAAGGACTTCAGGTATTGAAGCTCTCTCTGGGGTTACTTCCCTCCCTGCCTGCTACACTCCCTGCATGCTTGCTACACTCCCTGCCTGCCTACTACACTCCCTGCCTGCCTACTACACTCCCTGCCTGCCTGCTACACTCCCTGCCTGCCTGCTACACTCCCTGCCTCCCACACTTCTTGTTTCCCTGCTACATTCCATGCTTGCCTGCTACACTCCCTACCTCCATGCTACACTCCCTGCATACTTGCTACACTCCCTGCCTGCCTGCTACACTCCCTGCCTGCCTGCTACACTCCCTGGCTGCCTGCTACATTCCCTGCCTCCATGCTACACTCCCTGCCTGCCTGCTACACTCCCTGCCTGCCTGCTACACTCCCTGCCTCCATGCTACACTCCCTGTATGCCTGCTACACTCCCTGCCTGCCTGGTACACTTCCTGCCTGCCCGCTACATTCCCTGCTTCCATGCTACACTCCCTGCCTCCCTTCCACACTCCGTTTCCCTGCTATTCTCCCTGCTGCACTCCCTGCCTCTATGCTCCACTCCCTGCATGCCTGCTACACTTCCTGCATACCTGCTGCACTCCCTGCCTGCCTGCCTGCTACACTCTCTGCCTGCCTGCTATATTCCTTGCCTCCATGCTACACTCCCTGCATGCCTGCTACAATCCCTCCCTCCATGCTACACTCCCTGCCTCCCTTCCACACTCCCTGTTTCCCTGCTATTCTCCCTGAATGCCTGCTACACTCCCTGCCTACTTGCTACACTTCCTGCCTGCCTGCTACACTTCCTGCCTGCCTGCTACACTCCCTGGATGTTTGGATGAATGCGCAGAGTATATACTCACTCGCTGACAGACAAAGGGAGACTGACTCATGTACCTGTGGCGTCCTGGTGGGAGACGGGCTGACACACATTTAATACGGCTGATAAATGAGGTAATGGCCAAAATACAGAGGAAGATTTCCGCGGATAAAACAGCCTAAAAATGAAATGGCTGATAAATGCAGCGGCCTAAAAACAAGGTTCCAATGTAATTCTATTCACTCATGCGCAAGTCCCACTCAAATCAAATTATGTGTGTGGGGAAGTACCCTGGCTGGTGTGTGGGGAAGTACCCTGGCTGGTGTGTGGGGAAGTACCCTGGCTGGTGTGTGGGGAAGTACCCTGGCTGGTGTGTGGGGAAGTACCCTGGCTGGTGTAGGGAAGTACCCTGTCTGGTGTGTTCTTTCTTGAATTCTATCGTATTTCTCACCTTCTTTACTAAAGGGGTGACACTAGGAGTTTTCTTTTGGCCCATGGTGGCTTATTTAGTAGTTGCAAGCACAAAAAAAAATGGATTATTATGAAATGTATCGCATGAATGCATGGGGTGATGGTCACTCGCCCAGAAACAATGCCACACTAACTCTCTGAATGGTTTGTGGGAGCCTTTGTGTATATGCAGCCACTGGGAGGTCGCTCATACACATTCTGGATGACCGACGAATGGCGAGGCAAATTACGAACTGTGAGACTATATTTTGACGAAAAAAAGTTGCTGAAAAGCAAAATTTACGAAACACAAGGCTTATGAAACTCGAGGGTCCACTGTATAATTTAAGGGTACTTCAAGCATTCCTAGTAGTCCAAGTGCTTGACTGAACTTATATGAACAGTGAAGGTTCTCTGTACATTATCCAGTTTTGCAATTTCTGCCTTGAAGGGGACTATTAGTATACAGCAATATTCCATCCTGGAGAAGATTAATTATCCGAAGAGTATCATAATCGGCTTGGCCTCTCATGTTTTGAATATTCTAGTTCCTTGAATGTGAGATCCTCTGACAGTGTCTCTTCCATGTCTCTCACACTGGACTTCCACTGTATTGAATGATTGAAGTGGCCTGTAATCTGTGTCGGTCTTTATTTCCTCAATTTTTCCATAGCAGAGTAACTGAAATTTGGTTAACCAGGCAAACACCATACAAGCCTGGCCCATGGACAGGCTCTGAGAACAAAAAAACTCTTGGAACTCATCAAAGGTATATCATAGGTAAGGTATGCCCTTGTTAAATATTGTTGTGTTTGTGACCCTCTGAAAGGCTGTTTATATTAGCTTGAAGGTTTGCTGCATACTCAGTAGATTCCACATACAGTATAGTTTGAAGAAACAAGTCATCATAGGAACAGTTGGAGGGAGGAGATTAAAGGTTTTGAGTTTTAGGGGCATGAATAGCCAGTACATGTGTGTGAACATGTTAGACAGAAGTGAATGGAATGGTGGCAGATGCAGTTCAATGTAGATAAATGCAAGGTTCTGAAGCTAGGGAGTGTCCAAAACCCTAGCACTTATAAGTTAAATAATGTAGAACTTCGCCATACAGATTGCGAAAAGGACTTGGGGGTTATGGTGAGCAGCAACCTTAAACAAAGACAGTAATGCCTAAGCGTACGTAATAAGGCAAATAGAGTAGTATTAGGATTTATATTAAGAAGTGTAAGCAACAGAAGTCCAGAGGTTATACTGCAGCTTTATAACATCATTAGTAAGGCCTCACCTAGATTATGCAGCTCAGTTCTGGTCTCCATATTACAGAATGGACATAATTTCATTAGAAAACATTCAGCGTAGAATGACTAAATTAATACATAGCATTAGAAATCTTCCTTATGAAGAAAGACTGAAGACTCTTAAATTACATTCACTTGTTAGATGAAGAATGAGGGGAGACATGGTTGAAGTGTACAAGTGGAAGATGGTTATTAATAAAGAGGATATTAACCCTTTCAGGGTCCGTCCCGTAGATCTACGGCTTTACGGTGAGTGTCCAAACCGTAGATCTACGCCATGAGCTCAGCTCACTCTGATAAACTGTGAGTGGTACATTTGGGCCTAGATATGAGAGAATACATCTATGTGGTATGTGTGCACCACATAAAACAGATCCTGCAGCACACTGTGTATAATGAGAGAAAAAAACTGAAATCATGATTTTTCGATTAAAACAGCAACTTTGCAGTGTTTTTTCGTATGTTTTTTATAGTTGTATTTGCGATTTCTTGGTCTCATTTGATAGAATGGAAGACATATTACAGAAATAGAGATGATTTTGATTGGTTTTAGCACTGGAAATGGCTTGAAACTGAGCTCAAAGTAGCGGAAATGTTAAATTTTTGCCGATATTCAAGAGTAAACAAACGACCTCACACATCTAATACACGTCAGCTGGTGGGTCTAATATACATTCACAAATATGGTGATGATATTTATACAATTATTACAGTATTGCATAACAGTAAATCTTCTATTTTTTGGTGTGAATAAAAATTCATTATGTGAATAAAAAATCAAAATGGAATTTATTTGTAAAGCCTCAAAACATAACTAATGAACAGAGGAAATGTTAGTTTAGTGCCAGGAATGCCTACATTGTTTATTCTGGACCCTATTTAGAAATTGGAATATTTTGAACTTTGTGTTAAATTGGCCAAATTAACAATTTCCGATCACTTCATTTTGTAGTTGAAACAGTTGACTTGGCGATTTCTTGTGCTCAATCGATAGAATAGAAGTAATACTAGTGAAATAGCTAAGAATTTGGTTGATTGGAATAATGTAATTGGCCTAAAATGGGAGTCAAAGTCGGCAAAATCGCCGATTCGTAAATATCGCTGACACATCAAAATTCGCGAGAGCATAATTTCGTCAATTTTCCACCAAATTTCGTACTTTTTGTTTTATTACCTTCACAAAAAGATTCTCTACGATTTCATAAGAAAAAATAACAAATTTTTTTTTGAAAATTCTTGGACACTGGTGCGTGACTCCAGATTTGGGCCTTGGACCCTGAAAGGGTTAATAAGGTCTTGAGGATGTCTCTCCAAGAGAGAACCCGCAGTAATGGATTTAAATTAGACAAGTTTAGATTTAGAAAGGACATAGGAAAGTATTGGTTTGGAAATAGGGAAGTTGATGAGTGGAACAGTCTACCTAGTTGGGTTATTGAGGCTAGGACTTTGGGTAGTTTCAAATTTAGGTTGGATAAATATATGAGTGAGAGAGGTTGGATTTGAGTGGGACTTGCAAATGAGTGGATAAAGTTATCAGAGCTTATTTCTTGGGTAGCATTGAAAATTGGGTTGGGCAAATGTTTTGTTAGTAGGATGGATTGTAAAGGACCTGCCTAGTATGGGCCAACAGGCCTGCTGCAGTGATCCTCCTTTCTTATGTTCTTATAATGTTTTTTTAATGAGTGTGCTGTAGGAGTGTGAGCAAAAGAATTTTTATAAGGGGATTTGGGGAAATTGGTTAGCCAGACTTGAGTTTTGGATGAGAGGTGAAGATATTGCAGTCAGAGGATAATCTGATTGTGATGTCAGCATACTTCTGGAAAAATGGCAGTTGATTGAATGATGGTGAAGGTGCTTTCTTGAGTCACCCTGCCTTGTTAGGAGATGGCTGTTGAGAAATAATAATAATAATAAGAATAATAATATGATTTTTTTTTGATGACTGATTATGAAATCTTTTGATTGAAGATAGAATAAGGGAAACAATAAGAGTAGAGGGTGAAAAAATTTACAGATAAAAGTACAGCCTCTCCTTACTTAGTGATGTACTCATTTACCGATGACTCAGACTTACAACAGGCTCTCTGACCAATATGCCTACCTAAATAATGTATATTAGAGCTGATTTCCTCTGTTCTTCTTATTACAATATACGTACAGTACACTACTGTATAAACATTTAAAAATATACTAAAAATGTTATAAATGGTGCAAAGGTCACTTTAAAACAATATCAAAGACGGTTGACACAAACCCATTACTATTATAGTATGCTCCTTACTCAGTGACAAATTCTTTTACCGACATGGTGTTAGGAATGGAACTCCGTCGTTAAGTGAGGAAAGGCTGTATATGTAAATGCTTCCTTGTTCTATTGTTGTATCTTCTAAATTATTTGTATTTATTATTTACTTACAGAGGATGATTTTAATCATAATGCTACTCTGCTGCTCATAGAATGTATTCGGGACCGATACGATCAGTTTTGTTCTTCAAGGCAAGAAAGAAATCTGGTGTATATGGAGATACAGGAGGAATTGAGGTATTATTCCTATACCTTTTCTATTGAAAAGATCCGCAGTAAGTGGAACAGTCTTGTTACAACCTATAAGAGAATTAAAGATCGACATAAAATTGGTGGCATTGGACTTGGAAGGAGAATTTGGGACTATTTTCAGGTATGTTGATTTATACTTTATTTTTATTTTATTTTAAGTACATATACTGTACATACATAAATCTATATATTGCATTATATATACATACAGTATTAACCTTATTTGCAACTTCAGCATGAAGCATAATTTTATATATACACACCATACCACGGGTGGGGTTTGATCCCATGGTCAGAGAGTCTCAAAACTCCAGACCATCGTGTTAGCCACTGGACCAGCTAGCCACAATAAGATTCGTCCAACTAGTGGCTAGCTGGTCCAGTGGCTAACACGATGGTCTGGAGTTTTGAGACTCTCTGACCGCGGGATCAAACCCCACCCGTGGAATGGTTTGTTTGCAATCGTGTCTTTATATATACACAGTGGAAAGGGGGGGAAATTGGATGGCAGCCCACACTTTCATCTCATATTTCAATATATATTCAGAGATATCTTCATCCCTAAAGGTGTCGTATCTTGAAATTGAGATGCTGTTATCAAAATTGAAATGCAGTATTGAATCACCATCAACAAATTTATGTGTATGAAGTACTGAGTATACATATGAATAATATACTGGCATACATGTGTTTCCTTTTTCACAGCCTTTGGATGATCTCTTAGGGCCAACATACATATCACCAGTATCTTCTGGTCTTTCAACACCAACTATAAGACTCCAAACACCTAAGGTCAGCAACCATTCCCCTTCAGTGCCAACTGTCATTCTCAAAACCTCATCATCCCCAGAGCTGTCATCTACTCCTCCCTTGGCCTTCTCACCAGCTCTGCTTCAGTCTGCATCTTCCACCAATACATCACATGAAATTAAAAGAAAAAACTCTGATTCTGTCTTGGTCAATCTTGATTGCCTGGCTGAAAGAGGAAAAAAACGACAACATATGATAGAGCAATACTTTCAGGAAGTGAAATATAAAGAAGCAAAAGAGGAAGAATATAGAAAACGAAAGGAGAGGAGAGAGAGAATTAAGCTTAAAGCACTGCAGAAAATAGGAAAGGAACTTCAAAGCATAGCAAATGTGCAGTTGGAAATAATAAAAAAACAGGATTTAATTTTGGAAGAAATTAATCGGTGAATTTGGGTTTCAAGAGCCCATCATACTACCAGTACTGATTATAGGAGTATATTCCACTGTTCTGAGTTAATATTTTATAAGTACAATGCATCTTTCAAGAGGGAAGAAATATCTAGTTGTTATTGTTTGATTAAATTAATATTGACATTTTTGGATTAATGTTACCATAACATAATTATGAGGTAGAACATCAGCCATTGGTGTGGTACTGTTAATAATATATTCAGTACTTGGTCAGTTAGGTAAAAAACTGTTGAGTCAGCCCAGCATCTGGACAAACAGTTGCATGGATGCAATCTCACCCTTGGTAAAGTTTTCATGTTACAGTGCTCAAGACTGCAGTGTTAGTGCACCTTGTATTTTAAACTAGTGCTGTATGTCTCTATTGGGTTTAGTGCATCCCCATAAATATAATGGTTATAATAATTATGTTATAAGTTAAGCTTAATTTATGTTCTCTTATTTATTCAAGTTTTAGATCTAGCAAAATAATATTTAGCACTTTAATTTAATTACAAGTTTAGAAAGTAATGTATAAATTAAAACAATATTTTATAATGAAATGCTATATAGTAAACCATGAGTATGAGTGAAGTTGGATTGCATTAGATTGTCTTAGTGTTATTAAGAAATTGTAATGAAAAATATATAGCTTGGGGAGAGGATTGATATTGTGCGACAAATTTAAAAATTAAGTAAAGTGTGAAATTTGGATAGTTCCCTTCTTATATTTTATCTGCTCTCCAAACCATGAGCAGTGCCTTCCCCAGCTGCTGGGACACTGGTAGTAACCTGGCAGTGACCCCCCCCCCCCTTCTCTCTCCCACTTGCCAAGCCATGAGCAGTGCCTTTTCTTCCCATCCTCCCACTGTTCTTGCTAAATCAGTCATGTCCACTAAACAGCAATATTCCTGCCTAATTTTGTCCCAGATATAATTTATCAGTGCTTAATATATGCACAGTATATAAAACGACTGTATAAAATGAAGATAATATTCAGTGCAGCATTATCAAGAATAAAGAAAAGTTCAGTACACGAATAATATTGTATTAATGTCCCAAAGGCTAGTACTGCAACCCAGTATCATGAATTATCGTAATTGCACTCTACACATTATCGTGCCTTTAACAGTGATGTACCTACTCTAGCTGTATTTCTAAAATTGTTGGAAATGTTGGTGATTGATAATGAAGGAGTGAATACATGTTTAAACAAGAAAGTTATAGTTGAGGTACAGTAAACATGTTTAATGAGGATTTACCTTGACACCCTCACAAAATAAGTTGCATTTTGTAGAGATTAACCAACATATTCCTAGGGATGGCAAAGTAATGTTTATTTGGCTAATAAAATGAGAGAAGATGTATGGGCAAATCTCTTGCAAGATCCTGCTTTTTTGTTATATTTTTGTATTGTCAACATAGCAGTAATATTTAGAGAGGGAGGTGGTGGCATCCTACTTCCCTGCTGAATCTTGGCTTCAGCTCGGCCAAAGTGTGGTGTTCCTTTCTCTTACACTAACTACAACACTATTGGCCCCTCTTGCATAGATCATGGAAAATATAAGTTATCCTGATATTAACCATTTATTAAATGACTTACATCAAACAGCAACTGTAATTGTTATACAGCAGACCAAACAAAGACATTACTCAGAGCCAACAAAAACATAACTATCTTTAACCCTTTCAGGGGCCACAGGCACTCTCAAGAGACTTGTTCTCAGGGTTCCCCAGATTTCAAAAAAAAAAATTTATTTTTCTTATAAAAAGATAGAGAATCTTTTCCCGATCATATTATTATTATAATCAAAAAGAAGCGCTAAGCCACAAGGGCTATACAGCTCTGCAGAGCAGGAAGGAAGCGAGGGCATCAGGTGGCAAAAGGGAGGTGGATGAGTAATAGGTTACGGATAACAGCGGAGCAGTGGATGGTGAAAGGGTAAAGGGCAGCAAGAGACTGAGCTAGAAAGGGCTGAGGGGAGTGCGTAAGGTATCATCAGAGTTTGTGGAGTAAATCAGTCGTTGTCAAGAAGTCAATGAGAGAGTCAGGATTAAAGGAGGGTCCATCAGCAAGAAGGGAAGGTAAAGAGAGAGTAGTAGAACGAAGACGGCGTTGGCAGTAAATTCTGCGTGCTCGTTGATAAAGAGGGCAGTCTAACAGAATGTGGCTAATCGATACTGGAACTTGACACTGCTCACAGAGAGGTACAGGGTGCCTCTCCATGAGATACCCGTGAGTAAGACGAGTGTGGCCAATGCGAAGACAGGAGAGAGTGGTCTCCCAACCACGGCACTGATGACAAGAAGACGGCCAGTAACCTATGCTCGGTTTAATAGAGTGAAGATTGTTACCAAGCAGAGTTGACCAACGTTGTTGCCAACGGGTGTGAAGGTGGGTAGCTATTGCAGCAAAATAGTCCAGAAATGGAACACCTCTATAGGAAATTGGTAGGTCATGTACTGCTGACCGCGCAGCAGTGTCTGCCTGTTCATTGCCCTGTACGTCGACATGACCAGGGATCCAACAAAAAATAATATCTTTATGCTTCGTAGAGATACGGCGTAGCCAAAGTTGGATACGGAGAACTAGGGGGCGAGATGTATCAAATTTTCGTATAGCCTGTAGAGCACTAAGGGAGTCTGAGACTACCACAAATGATGACACAGGCATAGATGCGATACGAATAAGTGCTGCAAGAATGGCATACAGTTCAGCAGTAAAAATGCTAGCCGAAGATAGTAAATGCCCCCGCACGATGCTGTCCGGAAACACTGCTGCGAATCCGATGCCGTCTGAAGACTTAGAGCCATCTGTGTACACAGCGGTGGCATGAGAATGGGAGTGGAAGTGATCAAGAAAAAGAAAGCGGGAAGCCACCGTAGGCAGTTGAGCTTTCAAGCAAGGGAGTGAGAAAGAACAGACCCAAACAGCTGGAACTTCCCAGGGGGGTAGGGAAAAGTGAGATGCTACATGAACATATAAAGGTGGTAACTGAAGGGAAGACAAGAGTGAATGTAGGCGAAGAGAAAAGGGACGGAGCAAACAAGGGCGGCGAACAAATAAAGAATGTCTACTAATATCGGTGACCATTCTATAAATGGAAGGATTGTGGAGATCGTGAGAGCGTACATAGTAGCGAAGGCAATGGGCATCACGGCGATCAGACAAGGATGGAACATTTGCTTCTGCATAGAGGCTCTCAACAGGGGAAGAGCGAAAAGCACCAAGGCACAAACGTAATAGTTGGTGATGGATAGAGTTAAGGCTAGAGAGAGTAGCAGGAGAGGCCGCGGAATAAATCTGGTCACCATAATCGAGTTTCGATAAAATGAGGGCTGAATGTAGGCATAGCAGAGTTCGACGATCAGCTCCCCAGGAAAGATGAGCAAGGGTTTTAAGAAGGTTTAGCCGGCTGTGACAAGTTGCCTTCAGAGAGGTAATGTGAGGTTTCCAGGATAACCTACGGTCAAATAGAAGGCCTAGAAACCTGACTGTATTACGTTCGGGGATACGGGAGCCACAGAGATACAAAGGATGATCAGAGATGACAGAGCGTCTAGTGAAAGTAATTTGGTGAGTTTTGGTACTTGAAAATTTAAACCCATGCGTGGTGGCCCAAGTGGAAACACGGTCGACCGCATGCTGGAGAGAAACTGCAATAAGATGACAGTCAGCGCCTGCACAAGCAATAGCGAAGTCATCAACATAGAGTGATGACCAAATATTGGGTGGAAGAACAGAGGCCAAATCATTTATAGCAAGGAGAAAAAGTGTTGTGCTTAGAACACATCCCTGAGGGACACCTTCAGCTTGGACGAAGTCCGGGGAAAGAACATTATTGACTCGAACACGGAAATGTCTGTCAGTTAAAAAGTTCTTAAGGAAGGATGGTAGATTGCCTCGGAGGCCTAAGGAATGGGCCTGGGCCAAAATATTATACCTCGAAGTTGTGTCATATGCCTTCTCAAGGTCAAAAAATATGGCAATAACTGAGTGATTATTCGCAAAGGCATTATGAACATACGTATCCAAGCGTAGTAAGGGGTCTATGGTAGAACGACCCTTACGAAAGCCATATTGACTAGTGGAGAGACTGTTGTGTGTCTCTAAATACCACATTAAACGTCGATTTACGAGACGTTCCATCACTTTGCAAACTGCACTAGTAAGAGAGATGGGACGATAGTGGGAGGCATCATGTCCTGTAGTACCCGGTTTGCGGAAAGGGAGAACAATGGCGGATTTCCACAGCTGGGGAAGAACTCCTTGTGCCCAAATAAGATTGAAGAGGTGTAAGAGGACTACAAGGGCTGACCGATGTAAATGTTGTAACATACGAATATGAATGTCGTCAGGCCTAGCTGTCGATGATCGGCAAGCTGAGAGCGTTGCCTCTAGTTCTTGAAGTGTAAAAGGCACATTATACTGTTCTTCTCTGAGAGAAGAAAAGTCCAAGGGTACTAACTCTCTGGCAGACTTTGAGGAAAGAAACGAGGGGCATAGATGGAGCCTCCGAGAAATACGGACCAGATGTGTGCCAAGTTCAATGGCAACGTCGAGAGGGTTTGCTACATCAACACCAGCGACCCGTAGAACAGGAGCCGGGTCAGGAGAGTATTTACCACTCAATTTCCTCACTTTTTTCCAGACTGCACTCATAGAAGAAGCAGAGGTGATGGTGGAAACATAGTCTCGCCAACAAGTGCGTTTAGCTTCACGGATGACACGGCGAGCGATCGCACGCTTCTGCTTAAAATCAAGAAGTCTCTCAGCGTTTCTATTGTACCGGTACCTGCCCCATGCAGCGCGTTTCAAACGTACTGCATGAGCACAAGCAGGAGACCACCAAGGCACGCACTTCTGAGAATGCCTGCCTGAGGTTTGGGGTATAGAATGAGAAGCTGCGGTATAAACTGACGTCGAGAAGAGGTGTAGGAGCTCATCAATGGAGGATGAAGAAGGAACCTCACTAAAAGCAGTGAGGTGTGAGTAAAGATCCCAATTTGCCCGATCAAATTGCCAGCGAGGGCTACGGAAAGGTGGTGAATAGGAAGGAGAAGTAAGAATGATTGGAAAATGATCGCTGTCATGTAAGTCCGGTAGAACAGACCAGGTGAAGTCTAGTGCAGTGGAGGAAGAGCAGACTGATAGATCGATGCAAGAGAGAGTATGAGTACGAGGATCAAAATGGGTGGGAGTACCCGTATTTAAAACATGGAGGAGGTGAGAGGCGAGAAAAGCCTCCAACTGGATGCCACGTAAGTAACAATGAGACCCCCCCCCAGAGGAAATGGTGGGCATTAAAATCACCAAGTAACAGAAGTGGTGGTGGTAAGGATGAAACAAGAAAGGCAAAGTCTGGGATAGAAAATGCTCGAGAAGGAGAGAAATATAAAGAACATATTGTAAACCACTTATTCAAGTGGATACGGGCTGCAGTGTAATGCAGCGAGGTATGGACAAATAGTTGACAGTACGGAATATCATTGCGTAGAAGAAGGGCACTTCATTAAAGGTCCCATCTGAGAAAGGATCCGAAGAATACAATAAATTATAGCCTGAGATAGGTTGGAAAACAGCCGAGTGTAATTTTGGTTCTTGTAAGCAAGCACCAACAGGGGAAAACCTGGAAAGCAACATCTGAAGCTCACCCCGATTACCCCTGAGGCCGCGGATATTCCACTGTAAATAGGCCATGATTGGCGATGAAGAAAATACCAGGAATCTGTAGGTAAAGGCACCTACGGACTAGAGGGGTTAGAAAAGTCAACGTGTGGTGGCACTGGAAGACGTTCAAGCAGCGAAGGATGGGGTTGTGAAGATGGAGGAGAGGGAAGAGAAGGAACAGGAAGTGAATCAGTGTCCATTGAAGGTTTAGTCTCTGCAATATATTCTGAAATGGCTTCAAGTGTTTCTGAATTCAAAGATGTATGGGAAACCATATTGGAGATAGAAGGAGGAGGGTGAGTAAAGATTGGGACAGTAATGGACTGTACCAAAGTAGAGGGGGAGGGAAGAGTGTAAGGGACTGGAGATGAAGTGTGGGGGGGGTCTCGACGATGTTTACGCATCGGTGATTTTGCCCACTTTGAGCCCTATTTTCAGCCAATTCCAGTTTACTATTTGACAAAAATCATACCTATCGAATGAGTACAAGAAGCCACCCATTTATCGATTTCAACTATCCAATACAGTGGTCAGAATTTAGCAATTTTGCCAATTCCACACAAATTTCAAAAGATGCCTATTTCCAAATAGGGTCCAGAATAAACAAGAAAAACATTCCTGGCACTAAAATAACATTTCCTCTGTTCATTAGTCACGTCCCCACGCCCCTCTTACATTCTTTTGCTTTCCATTTTGAATTTTTATTCTCACAAAAAATAGAAGATTTACTATTATGCAGACTACTGCATTAGTGTAGAAATGATATAAATAATATTGGCGCACTTGTGAAACAATATTAGACTCACCAGTTGACGTGTATTGGACGCTTTGCATGATTTGTTTACTTTTGAACTTTGGTAAAAATCGAACATTTCAGCTACTTTGAGCTCAATTTCAAGATACTTTTCATTGTAAAACCAGTCAAAATCATCTCAATTTCTGTAATATGTCTTCCATTCTATAAAATGAGACCAGGAAAACTAGAATACAACAATAAATACCATATGAAAATACAGTGCAAAGTTTTAATCCAAAAACACGGTCAAAGTTTTTTTTTTTCTCATTACGCACTGTGTGCTGCAGGATTTTTTTATACTGCGCACACTGACCACATAAGACCCATTCTTTCATATGTAGGCCTACCAGCTTTCTCTCACTAGATTTGAAGGCGTTAGAATTTACGAGTACTAGTACGTCAAGGACCCTGGCATGTAAGCTGTACTAGTACGGCCGAAACCCTGAAGGAGTTAATTACAATGCCAGATCTTTGAGCAAACATTATGAAGACCTCACAGCATTACTCAATTCCCTGCATACCAATAAGTCAATCACACTGAAACCTGGCTAAAGCCTGGTACTACAGATGTCTATGCCATTCCTGATTACACAGCCGTACACAACTGTAGGACAGACCAGCAAGGCGGTGGAATAGCTATATACTACTCAGATCAACTGGAATATATCAATAATTCGGGGGCTGTAGGGCAATTTTCCGCGCGCGCTCACCGAAAAATAAAAAAAATATGGAAATTGAGTTATATATACTGAAAAATAGCTCAACTCTTTGGCAACACAATGGTACCAGAATGAATGTTCTACGACGTTTCTACAAGAAATTATAGCCATTTATATCAGGTATGGTGACGGCGATGTTGGTACCGAGTCTGCTCACGGCCCATATATATTTTGGAAATTTTTCCTTGTTTTTTATCTCTTTTTCTTGCATTATACTTTCTAATATAATAACTGACTACTTGGCATCATAAAATTGAAGGCGGAGCTTATCCCTAGATTTAGCAACAGTCATTAATCATATCAAGATGCGCGGAAGGGTTGCCGCGCCAGGAGAAATCACTCATTATTACGCTTATATCAGCTTATATATCAACTCTACAGCTTATTTTTCTATCAGAATTGATCTAATATGATATAATAAACACTCTAAATAACATACAAACATGTTATATACTCTAGACTGAATAAAATAGGCCATAATATGACGAAAGATTATCGGGAATATTTCGATAAATATTGAGTTACTGCTCTCCATGTCGTCTCATGTCGTATTCTTTGGTCTCTGAGTAAGAGAAAACGGTGTTTTGAAGAGGATAACTGCACTAGAACATCAGTTTACTAAGAAATACACCCAAACAAACGCGATTTTCGCGAAATTTTTTTTTTTTTTTTTGAGACGAGGGCCGGCCGGCGCTCCCGGCCGATATCTCGGAAGTAACTTATTCAACAATTGTTCAACTTTCTCGCTTTATTACTGAATTAAATGGAATATAATACTCACAAAAGTTGTAGAATAATGATTTCTCTAATTTTCTGTGAACAAATTTTGGAAATATTCCAAATACTTTGGGAGTTATGTGGGAGTAAAGGGCAGATTTTTTTGCAATATTCCAGGAACTAACAAACTTTATTTTTTTTGTGAAATAAAGAAACGTTCATTTAAAGAAAAGTGGTCACAGAAAATAAGAATAAGCATTGTTCTCTCGGCACCAAGTGTCCAAACAACCTCACGTAGTCCCATATAGGATAAAAGTTTAACACTATGGCATTTTCAGTAAATCAGTCATTTCTCAGTTGTTGTTTGAGGTATATTTTTGATAAATATTTTCAAGAAAGAGTGAAACGACTTTGTATTGTGTACCAAAACTGGAGAAAATCGGACAGTAAACAACGGAGTTACAGATTTTGCCCGACGGCCCCCTTCAGCTACTTTGAGCTCAATTTCAAGATACTTTTCATTGTAAAACCAGTCAAAATCATCTCAATTTCTGTAATATGTCTTCCATTCTATAAAATGAGACCAGGAAAACTAGAATACAACAATAAATACCATATGAAAATACAGTGCAAAGTCACTGTTTTAATCCAAAAACACGGTCAAAGTTTTTTTTTTCTCATTACGCACTGTGTGCTGCAGGATTTTTTTATACTGCGCACACTGACCACATAGACCCATTCTTTCATATGTAGGCCTACCAGCTTTCTCTCACTAGATTTGAAGGCGTTAGAATTTACGAGTACTAGTACGTCAAGGACCCTGGCATGTAAGCTGTACTAGTACGGCCGAAACCCTGAAGGAGTTAATTACAATGCCAGATCTTTGAGCAAACATTATGAAGACCTCACAGCATTACTCAATTCCCTGCATACCAATAAGTCAATCACACTGAAACCTGGCTAAAGCCTGGTACTACAGATGTCTATGCCATTCCTGATTACACAGCCGTACACAACTGTAGGACAGACCAGCAAGGCGGTGGAATAGCTGTACAGTGGACCCCCGCATAACGATTTTAATCCGTGCAAGAGGGGTAATTGTTATGCAAAATAATCGGTATGTGAATGAATTTTCCCCATAAGAAATAATGGAAATAAAATTAATCCGTGCAAGACACCCAAAAGTACGAAAAAATTTTTTTTTACCACATGAAATGTTAATTTTAATACGCACAAACTGAAAAAGGCATGCACACTTACATGACACTTACTTTTATTGAAGATCTGGTGATGATTGATGGGATGGGAGGAGGGGAGAGAGAGTGTTAGTGTTTAGAAGGGGAATCCCCTTCCATTAAGACTTGAGGTGTCAAGTCCTTTTCTGGGGTTACTTCCCTTCTTCTTTTAATGCCACTAGGACCAGCTTCAGAGTCACTGGACTTCTTTCGCACAACATATCTGTCCATAGTGGCCTGTACCTCTCGTTCCTTTATGACTTCCCTAAAGTGTTTCACAACATTGTCAGTGTACAGGTTGCCAACACGGCTTGCAATAGCTGTGTGAGGGTGATTTTCATCCATGAAGGTTTGCACTTCAAGCCACTTTGCACAGATTTCTTTAATCTTTGTAGTAGGCAACTTCTTCAATTTCTCTCTCCCCTCCTCTGAACCAGTTTCCTCAGGTCTGGCCTCTTGCTCTTGAAGTTGATCTATCAGCTCATCAGTGGTTAGTTCTTCATTGTCCTCCTCCACCAACTCTTCCACATCCTCCCCACTAACCTCCAACCCCAAGGACTTTCCCAATGCCACAATGGATTCCTCAAGTGGCATAATCCTCTCAGGGTTAGCCTCAAACCCTTCAAAATCCCTTTTGTCTACACATTCTGGCCACAGTTTCTTCCAAGCAGAGTTCAAGGTCTTCTTAGTCACTCCCTCCCAAGCCTTACCTATAAGGTTTACACAATTGAGGATATTAAAGTGCTCTCTCCAAAACTCTCTTAGAGTCAGTTGAGTTTCTGAGGTCACTACAAAGCACCTTTCAAACAGAGCTTTTGTGTACAGTTTTTTGAAGTTTGCAATAACCTGCTGGTCCATGGGCTGCAGGAGAGGAGTGGTATTAGGAGGCAAAAACTTCACCTTAATGAAGCTCATGTCCCCATAAAGTCGCTCTGCCACGTCTGTAGGATGACCAGGGGCATTGTCTAACACCAGGAGGCACTTAAGTTCTAATTTCTTTTCAGTTAGGTAATCTTTCACATTGGGGGCAAATGCATGGTGTAACCAGTTATAGAAAAAGTCCCTAGTGACCCATGCCTTACTGTTTGCCCTCCACAGCACACACAAATTATCCTCGAGGACATTCTTTTGCCTGAACGCTCTGGGAGTTTCAGAGTGATACACTAATAAAGGCTTAACTTTGCAATCACCACTAGCATTGGCACACATCAACAAAGTAAGCCTGTCTTTCATAGGCTTATGTCCTGGGAGTGCCTTTTCCTCCTGAGTAATGTAGGTCCTGCTTGGCATTTTCTTCCAGAACAGGCCTGTTTCATCACAATTAAACACTTGTTCAGGTTTCAGTCCTTCACTGTCTATGTACTCCTTGAATTCCTGCACATATTTTTCAGCCGCTTTGTGGTCCGAACTGGCAGCCTCACCATGCCTTATCACACTATGGATGCCACTACGCTTTTTAAATCTCTCAAACCAACCTTTGCTGGCCTTAAATTCACTCACATCATCACTAGTTGCAGGCATTTTTTTAATTAAATCCTCATGCAACTTCCTAGCCTTTTCACATATGATCGCTTGAGAGACGCTATCTCCTGCTAGCTGTTTTTCATTTATCCACACCAATAAGAGTCTCTCAACATCTTCCATCACTTGCGATCTTTGTTTCGAAAACACAGTTAAACCTTTGGCAAGAACAGCTTCCTTGATTGTCTTTCTGGTGCCCACAATAGTAGCGATGGTTGATTGGGGTTTCTTGTACAACTTGACCAGGTCGGCGATACGCACTCCACTTTCATACTTATCAATGATCTCTTTCTTCATTTCTATTGGAATTCTCACCCTTATTGGTGTATGGTTGGCACTAGAAGCTTTCTTGGGGCCCATGGTCACTTATTTTCCAGAAACAGCACCGAAAACACTGTAATAATACGAAATATTCCGATTGTATGCTTGGATGTTACCGCGGAGGTTGGCTGGTAAACAATGGCACGGGCGGCACATGTGAGGCTGGCTGAGGGCGCACATTGGACGCGTCTCGGACGAAAATCGGTGAGCGGGTTTTTAATCGGTATGCGCGGCAAAATTTTTGCGATTAAAGCAAGCGGTATGCGGATTAATCGCTATGTGATGCCATCGTTATGCGGGGGTCCACTGTATACTACTCAGATCAACTGGAATATATCAATAATTCTTGCAAAAGGGACAAACATGAAGAATATGTAATAGCTAAACCCCCCTCGCAGTCATAAACATCTACAGAGTACCACAGTCAAACATTTACCATTTTAGTGACAAATTAGGAAACATTATAACTGATGTGCACATGAACAAAGACCACTTACTGCTCACAGGAAATTTTAACATAAATCTCCTATATGACCAAAAAAAAACCATTACCTCTATGACAAGCATTGCCCCCAAAAAACTAAACAGATCACAGCTAAGAGACTAAACAGTCCCTGGCTAACACTCAGCATCCTTAAATCCATTAACACAAAGCACCCATATGAAAAAAGTATAGAATGGGCCAAATAACCAGAGACTATTCTAAACATTACTCGTCAATCCTTACCAGCCTGATAAAAAGGTCAAAAAAATTGTATTAGGAGAGCAAATTACATAACATAAAAGGTGATATGAAAAAGACCTGGAAAACCCTATCTGAAATTCTAGGAACTAAAGAGTTATCCAAAAACAAAACACTCAAATTAACAAAATCAGATGAACCCCTACTCTCACGAACTGAAACAGCAAACAGACTTAATGTTTTCTTCACCATAAGAATCTAGCGAGCAAAATCCCAAGCTCAAACACCCGTCCATCAGACTAACTCGCAGGTACCTACCCGAATACACTATTCCTAGCTCCAACCAACCCAACAGAAGTCTCATTCATCATCAACACCTTTAAAAACAAGGCACGAGATATAAATAACTACCTTTTATGTACAAAAAAGCTTCTAAAGCACAGTAGGGCCCCACTTATATGGCAGGTTAGGTTCCAGGCTACCGCCGTAAAGCGGAAATCGCCGTAAGTGGAACATCCTTTTTTCCACTTATAAATGCATATAAATACTAGATAACAAGTTTACACTACATATATTAAATTAGCAATAGAACTAGGCATTAAAAACAACAAAAAAGTAAAATACATATACAGTGGACCCCCGCATACCGGACGCATCGCATACCGTACAATCCGCATACCGGGCGCTTTGATCGCAAAAATTTTTCCTCGCATACCGCCCAAAAACCCGCTCACCGCCCTTCGTCCGAGATGCGTCCAATGTGCGGCCTGAGCCACGCTCACATGTTCCGCCGGTGGCATTGTTTACCAGCCAGCCTCAGCGGTAACATCCAAGCATACAATCGGAACATTTCGTATTATTACAGTGTTTTTGGTGATTTTTTCTGGAAAATAAGTGACCAAAGGCCCCAAGAAGGCTTCTAGTGCCAACCCTACAGCAATAAGGGTGAGAATTACTATGGAGATGAAGAAAAAGATCATTGATAAGTATGAAAGTGGAGTGCGTGTCTCCGAGCTGGCCAGGTTGTATAATAAACCCCAATCAACCATCGCTACTATTGGTGGTACAGCTGCTGCTGTACCACCGTCAGCTGCTGCTGCACTGTCAGCTGCTGCTGCTGTACCACCGTCAGCTGCTGCTGCTGCTGTAGTACCGTCTGCTGCTGCTGTAGCATCGTCTGCTGCTGCTGTAGCATCGTCTGCTGCTGCTGTAGCATCGTCTGCTGCTGCTGTAGCATCGTCTGCTGCTGCTGTAGCATCGTCTGCTGCTGCTGTAGCATCGTCTGCTGCTGCTGTAGCATCGTCTGCTGCTGCTGTAGCATCGTCTGCTGCTGCTGTAGCATCGTCTGCTGCTGCTGTAGCATCGTCTGCTGCTGTAGCATCATCTGTAGCATCGTCTGCTGCTGCTGTAGCATCGTAGCATCGTCTGTTGCTGCTGTAGCATCGTCTGTTGCTGCTGTAGCATCACCACCGTCAGCTGCTGCTGTAGCATCGTCTGCTGCTGCTGTAGCATCGTCTGCTGCTGCTGTAGCATCGTCTGTTGCTGCTGTAGCATCGTCTGTTGCTGCTGTACCACCGTCAGCTGCTGCTGCTGCTGTAGCACCGTTGTTGGTGTGGCTTATTGAGAATACCAAGAAACAATTAACCCCAGAGGATTTGCCACCCAGGATAACCCAAAAAAGTCAGTGTCATCGAAGACTGTCTAACTTATTTCCATTGGGGTCCTTAATCTTGTCTCCCAGGATGCAACCCACACCAGTCGACTAACACCCAGGTGAACAGGGAAAATGCCTGGAACTAGTGCTCATATTGGTGAATTTAGAGCCAGCAAAGGTTGGTTTGAGAGATTTAAGAATCGTAGTGGCATACACAGTGTGATAAGGCATGTTCTGGAAGAAAATGCCAAACAGGACCTACAGTACTCAGGAGGAAAAGGCACTCCCAGGACACAGTGTCTCATCAGTCATTGCTGCATCTTCAATAAAGGTAAGTGTCATTTATTCTTCATTTAGTAGAGTAGTACATGCACAGTATATATTGTGCATGTACTACTCTACTATTGTGCATGTATCCTTCTCTTTGTGTGTAGGAAAATGTATATTTCATGTGGTAAAATTTTTTTTTTCATACTTTTGGGTGTCTTGCATGGATTAATTTGATTTCCATTATTTCTTATGGGGAAAATTCATTCGCATACCGAACATTTCGCATAACAACCAGCCCTCTTGCACGGATTAAGGTCGCTATGCGGGGGTCCACTGTATAGTACACTCATTACTTACCTTAAAATATTTGTAGTCTTACTCTATGAGTAGTATTTATTGTAAGAATGTATGGTAGTCAGCCGGGCTACCATACCAGGCCATTCCACCCACACAATATTCTATGATATTTAAGTGTCCCAGGGCGATAAAATGCATATACAGTTCACTCAGTGCTTAAAATATTTGTAGTTTTAATGTAGGGTCAGGGGTGAGTAAACAAGATAAAACAAATAAATGAGAGAGAATGAGTACATGAGGGAGGACAGACGCAGAGTTATGTAAACAAACCAGGTGAACGCAAGTTTTATAAACAGACCAGGTGTACACGTCTGGTTTGTGTACAAGTTACATTGTGTACAAGTTGTCTCTACATTGATACCGTAGAATAAATAAAGAAGAACACTCCCATTCTCCTGTAATGCCATTTTTAGAAGAAATGAAGCTCTGAGTGAAGGCAATGGAAACAAGTCAGTGACTTTTTTGGGTTATCCTAGGTACTTTACACATATGCTACTATGTATGATAATCTATGTAACTGTATTTGTGTATACCTGAATAAACTTACTTACATATGAAAGGAATAATTTTCTACAGTTACCTCCAGTAACACATTTTCTCTTATGTTGGACTAGAGAAAATGTCATTCTTGCCGTCACTCGTACAAGTTGTCTGGCTACCATATCTCATATTTATGTTTATTTATTCTACTCCGGGGTGTATTTATCATCTTTATATGTTATGTATCATGTTTATTATATAATTTTGAAAAAAATATCATAGGTGGATTAATGAAAATGTGTATATTAACTCAGTGATTATTATTATCATCATTACTAATATGGCATCACTAGTACAAGTCATCTGGCTCCCACATCTCTTATTTCTTTCTTTCAACACACCGGCCGTATCCCACCAAGGCAGGGTGGCCCAAAAAGAAAAACGAAAGTTTCTCTTTTAAAT
Organism: Cherax quadricarinatus; assembly: GCF_038502225.1. NCBI lineage: Eukaryota > Metazoa > Arthropoda > Malacostraca > Decapoda > Parastacidae > Cherax > Cherax quadricarinatus. The sequence continues at coordinate 60,324 of NW_027195672.1, read as the reverse complement.
TTAGTAATTTATACGGGAGAAGGGGTTACTAGCCCCTTGCTCCCAGCATTTTAGTCGCCTCTTACAACACGCATGGCTTATGGAGGAAGAATTCTGTTCCACTTCCCCATGGAGATAAGAGGAAATAAGCAAGAACAAGAACTAGAAAGAATATAGAAGAATACCCAGAGGGGTGTGTATATATATGCTTGTACATGTATGTGTAGTGTGACCTAAGTGCAAGTAGAAGTAGCAAGACATACCTGAAATCTTGCATGTTTATGAGACAGACAAAAGACACCAGCAATCCTACCATCATGTAAAACAATTACAGGTTTTCGTTGTACACTCACTTGGCAGGACGGTAGTACCTCCCTGGGCGGTTACTGTTTACCAACCTACTACCCAGGACATCTCTTATTTATGTTTATTTATTCTATGGTGGAGTGTATTTATCATCTTTATATGTTATGTATCATGTTTATTATATAATTTTGAAAAAATATTATAGATGGATTAATGAAAATGTGTATATTAACGTAATATACGACATTTAATGAGACTCAGTGATTATTATTTATCATTACTAATATGGCATTACTCGTATAAGTTGTCTGGCTCTCACATCTCATGTTTATTCTACTGTGGGGTGTATTTATCATCTTTATGTTATTTTGAGGAACTTTTAAATGTTAAGGAAGAAACAGAGGCAGTAATTTCATGCACTGGTCAGGGAGGTATACCATCTTTTAGGAGTGAAGAAGAGCAGAATGTAAGTGTGGGGGAGGTACGTGAGGCATTACGTAAAATGAAAGGGGGTAAAGCAGCTGGAACTGATGGGATCATGACAGAAATGTTAAAAGCAGGGGGGGATATAGTGTTGGAGTGGTTGGTACTTTTGTTTAATAAATGTATGAAAGAGGGGAAGGTACCTAGGGATTGGCAGAGAGCATGTATAGTCCCTTTATATAAAGGGAAAGGGGACAAAAGAGACTGTAAAAATTATAGAGGAATAAGCTTACTGAGTATACCAGGAAAAGTGTACGGTAGGGTTATAATTGAAAGAATTAGAGGTAAGACAGAATGTAGGATTGCGGATGAGCAAGGAGGTTTTAGAGTGGGTAGGGGATGTGTAGATCAGGTGTTTACATTGAAGCATATATGTGAACAGTATTTAGATAAAGATAGGGAAGTTTTTATTGCATTTATGGATTTAGAAAAGGCATATGATAGAGTGGATAGAGGAGCAATGTGGCAGATGTTGCAAGTATATGGAATAGGTGGTAAGTTATTAAATGCTGTAAAGAGTTTTTATGAGGATAGTGAGGCTCAGGTTAGGGTGTGTAGAAGAGAGGGAGACTACTTCCCGGTAAAAGTAGGTCTTAGACAGGGATGTGTAATGTCACCATGGTTGTTTAATATATTTATAGATGGGGTTGTAAAGGAAGTAAATGCTAGGGTGTTTGGGAGAGGGGTGGGATTAAATTATGGGGAATCAAATTCAAAATGGGAATTGACACAGTTACTTTTTGCTGATGATACTGTGCTTATGGGAGATTCTAAAGAAAAATTGCAAAGGTTAGTGGATGAGTTTGGGAATGTGTGTAAAGGTAGAAAGTTGAAAGTGAACATAGAAAAGAGTAAGGTGATGAGGGTGTCAAATGATTTAGATAAAGAAAAATTGGATATCAAATTGGGGAGGAGGAGTATGGAAGAAGTGAATGTTTTCAGATACTTGGGAGTTGACGTGTCGGCGGATGGATTTATGAAGGATGAGGTTAATCATAGAATTGATGAGGGAAAAAAGGTGAGTGGTGCGTTGAGGTATATGTGGAGTCAAAAAACGTTATCTATGGAGGCAAAGAAGGGAATGTATGAAAGTATAGTAGTACCAACACTCTTATATGGGTGTGAAGCTTGGGTGGTAAATGCAGCAGCGAGGAGACGGTTGGAGGCAGCGGAGATGTCCTGTTTAAGGGCAATGTGTGGTGTAAATATTATGCAGAAAATTCGGAGTGTGGAAATTAGGAGAAGGTGTGGAGTTAATAAAAGTATTAGTCAGAGGGCAGAAGAGGGGTTGTTGAGGTGGTTTGGTCATTTAGAGAGAATGGATCACAGTAGAATGACATGGAAAGCATATAAATCTATAGGGGAAGGAAGGCGGGGTAGGGGTCGTACTCGAAAGGGTTGGAGAGAGGGGGTAAAGGAGGTTTTGTGGGTAAGGGGCTTGGACTTCCAGCAAGCGTGCGTGAGCGTGTTAGATAGGAGTGAATGGAGACGAATGGTACTTGGGACCTGACGATCTGTTGGAGTGTGAGCAGGGTAATATTTAGTGAAGGGATTCAGGGAAACCGGTTATTTTCATATAGTCGGACTTGAGTCCTGGAAATGGGAAGTACAATGCCTGCACTTTAAAGGAGGGGTTTGGGATATTGGCAGTTTGGAGGGATATGTTGTGTATCTTTATATGTTTATGCTTCTAGACTGTTGTATTCTGAGCACCTCTGCAAAAACAGTGATAATGTGCGAGTGTGGTGAAAGTGTTGAATGATGATGAAAGTATTTTCTTTTTGGGGATTTTCTTTCTTTTTTGGGTCACCCTGCCTCGGTGGGAGACGGCCGACTTGTTGAAAAAAAAAAAAAAAAAAAAAAAATGTTATGTATCGTGTTTATTGTATAATTTTGGAAAAATATCCTAGATGGGTTAATGAAAATGCGCATATTAATGTAATATACAACATTTAATGAGACTCGGTGATTATTATTATTATTATCATCATTACTATTATGACGTCTCGAGACATAAGACACTCCTACTGATTTTAATGTGTACTTGTATGCCAGCACAGTGTGTAAGTTTATTTAGGTACAGGTATACATATGTATAATTATCAGAGTATATATAAAATATGAAATAATTTTTAAAAACACTTGAAATTTTGGAGTTTCCAGACATAATGGAGAGACTTGGTGTTTACCGATCTCACGGAGAATGTAAACAAACCGGGTGGGGCACGGTGACCGTATTAGAAAGTCAGGTGGGGGAGCCGTAAAGAGAGTTTTGGTCATAATTCAAAACGACCATATTAGCAGAACGCCGTAAAGCAAAACACCGTAAAGCAAAATGCCGTAAAGCGGGGCCCTACTCTACTGTCACCAATTACAGTATTGCAACACTCTTTAACAAATCCATTGAATCCTCCACCTTTCCATCAATTCTCAAAATAGCGAGGGTCACCCCGATCCACAAAGGAGGAGATCAAACAGACTTGAATAACTATAGACCAATATCTAACTTACCTCTACTCTCTAAAATCTTTGAAAAATTAATTCATAGACAGCTCTGTTCCTACCCTGTCTCTCAAGACATACTCAACCCCTCTCAGTTTGGATTCAGGACTAATAAAAGCACAAATGATGCTATTGTACACACACTAGAACTAATATACACTGTTCTTGAAAAGAAAGAAGTCCCACTGGGAATCTTCATTGATTTATGTAAAGCTTTTGATACGGTCGTCCATGATTTGCTGCACATTAAATTAACACACTATGGTATAAGAGGGCACTCCCTCAACTACCAATATGTGTACACAAATGGAGCTAACTCTTTCACACAACCAATTACAGTTGGGGTCCCACAAGGAAGTGTTCTTGGCCCTCTCCTCTTTCTCATTTACATCAATGACCTACTGAATGCATCACAACTACTCAAACCCATATTATTTGTAGATGATACAATATACGTCTTCCCTCACCCAAACCCAGTCATACTGGCTAACACTTAATGCTGAATTGCAGAAAATATTTACCTGGATGATGACTAACATGCTTACACTCAATACTGACAAAACCTATTTCATTCAATTTGGAGACAGAGCCACAAGTGTTCCACTTAACATAGCATTAAACAGATCACCCATCACAAGATGCACAGAGGGAAAATTCCTAGGAATCCACCTTGACAGTAGCCTGAAATTCCAGACCCATATACAACAAATTTCCAAGAAAATCTCTAAAACAATATGCATACTATCAAAGATACGGTACTATGTTCCACAATCGGCTCTCCTTGCACTGTATCACTCACTCATCTACCCTTATCTCACCTATGGAATCTGTGCATGGGGATCAACAACATTAAATCACCTAAAATCACTAATAACATAGCAAAAGGCTGCAGTCAGAATGATAACAAATTCCCACTCCAGACATCATACTCCACCAACATTCAAAAGTCTAAAACTACTCACAGTAAAGAGCATCCATACTTATTCTTACACCTACTACATACATAGAACATTATACTCTTCCATTCTATCAAATGAGTCCAAAAAATGAGAATACAACCATAAAAACCATACGAAAATATACTGCAAAGAGGCGGCTAATGGCTGAGAAGTGAACTCCCTTATTTATTGTCCGTCTTTTTTATTTTTGTTGTACGTTAAGAAGCATCTTTCCATCACACATTGTCCAAGTTTCAGTGAGATAGCCCAACAAACAACCGAGAAAAAAAATATTTACCAAAAATCATATATGGCAAGCCCAAGCTAGGTACTGGGAATAAGTCACTTTGTCTGACTTTTCTGGGTTATCCCAGGTTCTCTATACATACACTGCTATGTATGATAATCTATGTAACTGTATTTGTGTATACCTGAATAAACTTATTTACTTCTAGTCTGTCAAATGAGTACAAGAAACTGCCCATTCACTTATTTCAACTACCCAATAAAGTGATCAGAAATTGGCAATTTGGCCGATTTTACACAAATTTCAACAGATGCCAATTTCAAAATAGGGTCCAGAATAAACAATGCAGACATTCCTGGCACTAAAATAACATTTTCTCTGTTCATTAGTCACGGCTACAGGCCACTCTTATATTATTCTTGCTCACCATTTGGAATTTTTATTCACAAAAAAATATAAGATTTACTGTTATGCAGACTGCTGCATTATTGTAATAATTGAATAAATAATGTCAACCCATTCTTGACTATGTATTGGAATTTGGACTGGCAGGTGGACAGGTATTGGACGGTGACGTCATTTGTTTACTCTTGAGCTTCGCTAAAGAATAGAACATTTTCGCTACTGCGAGCGCAATTTCAAGGTACTTTTCATCATGAAAGCAATCAAAATCATATCTATTTCTGTAATATATCTTTCATTCTATCAAATGAGACCGAAAGAATGAGAATATAACCATAAAAAACATACAAAAATATACCGCTAAGCGGCCGCTAATGGCTGAGAAGTGAACTCCGCTATCTATAGCCTGATTTCTTTCATTTTTGGTGTACGTTAAGAAGTATCTTTCCATCATACATTGCCCAAGTTTGAATAAGATAACCCAACAAACAACTGAGAAAATAATAATAATAATAATATCTTTATTTACTACACGTAGATGTACAAGGTATACAGGCCTAGCTGACATCAGTGACATATTACTATATAGAAAGCTGCTTGTTATGCAGAGTATTTCAAGAAAATTAGGTCAGTGTCCCAGGATAACACCCACACTAGTCGGCTAACACCCAGGTACCCATTTACTGATGGGTAAATATAGACAACAGGTGTAAAGAAACGCCTAATGTTTCTACCCTGGCTGGGAATCGAATATTTACCAAAAATCATATATGGCTAACCCAAGCCGGGTACTAGAAATAAGCCACGTTGACTTTTTTGGGTTATCCAAGGTTCTCTACACATATGCTACTATGTCTGATAATCTATATAGAGAAAATAACTTTTTTGTTTCAGGTTTATGGTGCAGTATGAGTGTATATCACAGCTAGCCCTGTGCTATACTCCGTTTTCTCTAATATAAGCCCCAAGACAGGGATAGGAGAATGGTATTTGTATACCATGTCTTCTTCATACCTCCGTTGAACTGCTCGGTATTATGCCAAATATTATTTATTCTGGAGTATTTAACATGTTTTGTTATTTATATTGTTTATTATGTCATATTAGATCAATTGTGATAGGCAAATAAGCTGTAGTGTTGATATTAGTGTAATAATAAAACATATTCTCCTGCATCATGAGACTGAGCTCATGGCAACCGACAGTGGCTTCAAAGCCACCTTATCTTTAATGGATAATGTACTGTGTAGGTGCTTTACATAATGAGAAGCATTTCTTTTATTCACTGGAACCATGGCTAGGGCTAAAAGTAAGCAGGTTATAACAATAAATGGAGAAAAAGAAATTGGAATGACTTATGCAGTAAGTAGCTCCACCAAATAGTACCAGCAGGTTCATGTGGCGACCCTGGAAATTTGAAATTATACTAGCCAAAATTAGTGCCGAATAAGTGAAGGAACCGAATAACTGATTGCCGGATTTGTGATGCCGGACCTGTATTAAGCGCTAAACCCTTGCAGGAGAGATGTGGAAAGATTAGGAGCAAGTAAGGGGTAGGGGTGAACCAAGATAGGGAAGTGGGGTAAAGGTCCAATTTCTCTGATCAAGAGCCCCTCCACCTTGGCAAGGATCTACCGTTGAAGGGGTACCTATGACAGAAATTCAGGGATTCCATAAAAATTTAATATAACACAACCTGTATATTTTTTAGAAATAGATATTATCCATTAGATGCTAATACTGTATAGTTATCAAAGGATATGGATTAAATTATAAAATTAACTTAATAGTGGTATTTTTTTTTATTTTAAAAAAGCCACAACAAATGTTATTATGTCAAATTTCCACATGACTCTGACAACACAGAGGAACCAGCTCAAAAGCTTCTCTGGCAACAAGAGAAAATCTGAGGGTCCTGTTAATTAAAATTACATAAAAGAGTCTGCAATTGCATTACGTTTTTCTTCCCCAACAATGCAAATTGGCTGAGAGTCCATGCATGTTTCACTACAGGGAGGAGGTATATCATCTTCGTCAATGTCAAGCATTTCCAAATCACTATTTTCCATGCATATATTATGGAGAATACAACAAGCTTTAATTGCAACACTACACTGCGCAAGATGTTGCATAAGTAGCATCTTTAGACGACTAAATCGACTCTTTAGTAAACAAATTGACTTAGAAATTAACATCAATGCTGACAAATGTCTTTTGTTATACTGAATTTCTCTAGCTGTCAAGTAGCCATTATCTTCATATGGAGTCATAACATATACTGAAAGGGGAAACCCAACATCAGAAATTATATGGTAGGGATAAATGTTATTAGCTAGCAGAAATTCTAAAGGCAATAAAGAATCAGGAGCATCTTTGAATGCTTGAAACAATTCACATCTCCTAAAAACATCAGCATCACCTAAAGTTCCAGGATGTCCAACATTAACATATGTGAACCTATGTTTATCATCACACACTGCTAATAAAGTAGTGCAAAAGACATTTTTTTCATTCATGTATGCCTCAGGTTCTTCAACATCCTTGGGTTTGTTTATGATAATATGGCAAGAATCTATTGCACCAATAGTGCCTGGAAAACCAGCTTCTTCAAAACCCCTGACAGTGTCTACTAAGGCTGTTCCACAGGGCCAACTTATTCGATTCTCGAGGTTTCCTGATACAAGATTACAGAAATGATGCAGAGATGTGCAGATAACAGATTTGCTGGTCTTAAACCTCTCTGCTATAACTCTGTATGACTCTTGGCTTGATAATACCCACAAACTTGCCAAAACAACATTTTCAAGGGGCAACTTAGTTCCTCTGTCATATCGATAGTGAGGTTGAAGCTCTGTGAACAGCTCCTGTAACAATCAAAATAAGTCCTGAACAATCAGTATGATGCTTTAACGTAAAAGATTTTTCAGCAAGTGTTTAAAGGTGGGAAAACTAAAAAAGAGGAGCAAGAGAAAGCAGAAATGCTTAATTGAAATAAAGCTAAAAGAAAGAGAGAGAGTGAAAGAGAGAGTGAAAGACAGTGAAAGAGAGAGAGAGGGAGAGAGAAAGAATGAAAGAGAGAATGAAAATGAATGAATGAAGAAACCAATAGTTAATATACGATATTTAAATGAACACCTAATTAGATTAAAAACATATACAGTAGTTTTAAGATTAGACAATTAATCTCTTCATATTATTACATTCAGAAATTGTGAAAATTCTGTGAATGGTAGTGCAAAAGTAGGAGCTAGTGGTAAAGAATTTGATTTTCACTTTACTTTCCAGTTTTCAAAATGTTACCTTCACTCCAACGCAAATTTTAAATTGCTACAGTACATCAATTTAAATTATCCTCAATACGGCTGTTGAAAAAACATCATCAACTGTGGATTATGTGCCAAGGCTTGCAATATAATACCATAAATTATACACCACTTTTTGAAGTTCAATAATAAAAATAATATGCTAATACTAATAGTGTACACATGCATTTTATGTATTATAATGATAATTAATAAATGCATTGCAGTTAATTTTTATTATTAACCCTTTGACTGTTTTCGACGTATAAATACGTCTTACGAGCCAATGTTTCTGACGTATATATACTCAATAATTCTAGCGGCTTCAAATCAAGCGGGAGAAAGCTGGTAGGCCCACATGTGAGAGAATGGGTCTGTGTGGTCAGTGTGCACCACATAAAAAAAATCCTGCAGCACACATTGCGTAATGAGAAAAAAAAACTGATAATTTTTTTGGAATAAAACGCCGACTTTGAGGTGTATTTTCATATAGTATTTATCGTTGTATTCGCGTTTTCATGGTCTTAGGTGATAAAATGGAAAACATATTACAGAAATAGAGATGATTTTCATTACTTTGACGACGAAAACGACCTTGAAACTGAGGTCAAAGTAGCGGAAATGTTCGATTTTTACCAATGTTCAGGAGTAAATAAATCACACCACACGTCCAATACACGTCAACTGGGGAGTCTAATATTCTTTCACTAGTGCACTGATATTATTTATACCATTTTTACAATAATGCAGTAGTCTGTATAACAGTAAATTTTGTATTTTTTTGTATGAATAAAAAATCAAAATAGAAAGCAATAATAATATAAGAGGGGCCTAGAGATATGACTAATGAACAGAGCATATGTTATTTTAGTGTCACGAATGTCTACCTTGTTTATTCTGGACCCTATTTTGAAATTGGCATCTTTTTTAGTTTGCGTGAAATTGGCCAAATTGCCAATTTCTGACCACCATATTGGGTAGTCCAAATTAGTAAATGGGAGGTTTCTTGTACTCAGCTGATAGATAAAATGGAGTTCTAAAGAAGTAGCTATGAGTTTGGTCAACTGTATCAACGGAATTGGCTGAAAATAGGGCTCAAAGTCGGCGAAATCGCCGATACGCATATGTCGCTGAGACAGCTAACTTCGCGGGAGCATAATTCCATGAGTTTTCGACCAAATTTCGAACTTTTGGTGTCATTACCATCGGGAAAATATTCTCTATCATTTCATAAGAAAAAATAATTTTTTTTTTCAAAAATTGAGCGACATAGAATGACAGTTTTAGAGTGGGGCCTGAAACAGTCAAAGGGTTAAACTAATGGTTATACATGTGTCTGTATAGTACACAGTACTATAAACATGAAACAATCATATGCACTCATTTATAAATAAATGTATTGTATTCTATTGCTGTAAGACACATGAAAACAGAATAGACCTTGGAAGTGCTTTTTAAAAATATCTTTTGAACTTGCTGAATACTGAACAGATTTTTGTTTCCTCTTTAGACTGTTTGATGTTTTGGGTCAGTTTACTTGCATAGTATTTTTACATATATTTTATTAATATAGCCTGCAGTACTTTTCTATGATGATTGAGTTATTTTACTTACACGTATATAACATACACACCTCAACTTGTGGCCTTGTCATTCCAAAATGAATACGAAAGTCACTCAAATTGTATTTGTAGAAAGCCATCATGCCCCCCTTCTGCAAATAATTTTCAGCACTGCGACCACCCCTAAAGTAAACAAAAACATTATATAGACTGTATAAATGTCATTTCAGTAGATAAAGTATACCTGTAAATTACTGATCACAAGTATAAGACAAGTGTGTCTGAGAACTGTGAAAGGCCTGTCATCTACAATTTGTAATTCTGCTGGAGTATCATCATGAGCACACATTATATGTGCCCTATCATGCTAGGAATTAAACCATACCCCCGGCCGGGATTGAACCCGCGGTCATTGAGTCTCAAAACTCCAGCCCGTCGCGTTAGCCACTAGACCAGCTAGCCACAATAAGATTCATCCAACTAGGTATATTTCTACACCATAGGAAAGTTAGCACAGGCACCTCTGTGACCACAAATGCAAGTTTTTACAGACGAATCTCCAGCTAGCGTGGCCGTGACGAACTCTAGCTCAAGTCCCTTCACTGCCGTCAACATGACTTAAGAAATCGTAATGACACGATTGCAAATAAACCATACCCCCGGCCGGGATTGAACCCGCGGTCATTGAGTCTCAAAACTCCAGTTTATTTGCAATCGTGTCATTACGATTTCTTAAGTCATGTTGACGGCAGTGAAGGGACTTGAGCTAGAGTTCGTCACGGCCACGCTAGCTGGAGATTCGTCTGTAAAAACTTGCATTTGTGGTCACAGAGGTGCCTGTGCTAACTTTCCTATGGTGTAGAAATATACCTAGTTGGATGAATCTTATTGTGGCTAGCTGGTCTAGTGGCTAACGCGACGGGCTGGAGTTTTGAGACTCAATGACCGCGGGTTCAATCCCGGCCGGGGGTATGGTTTATTTGCAATCGTGTCATTACGATTTCTTAAGTCATGTTCTAGGAATTAACCCTTTCAGTGACTGTCACATACAACTACATCACGGAGGTCAGGAGTCCCTTATGTAATTCTACGTCATAATCTCAGCTCATGACGTAAATTTTGGTCTAGATATGAGAGAATGGGTCCACATGGTGAGGTGCACAGTATAAAAAAAAATCCTGCCCCATGCAGTGCATGACAGGGGAAATCAAAACTGACCATATGTTAGGTTTAAAATGGCAACTCTAAGGTGTTTTCCAGGATGTTTTTTTTTTAAGAGTTTATAGACTGTTTCTTGGCATCATTTAATTGACTGGAAGACATACTACTGAAATGATTTGGGTTGGTTTCCAGACTGGAAACAGCTTGAAATTGGGCTCAAATTAGCAGAAATATTAGATTTTTGACAATTTTCCTGAGGATGGGCAAGGCCCCCCCTACATCCCCAGTCTGTTTTATGGGTTTTTAATTGGCTGTAAACTATGACCAATCCTTTCTGGATATATTTTATTATCCAGGAAATAGAGTAAATCTTCTATTTTTGGATGATTATGTATTCAAAATGTAAGGCAAGTGTAATACAGGAGAGGCCTAGGGATGTGATTAAATGAACAGAGGAAATGTTCTTTTAGTGCCAGGAATGTCTGCATTTTTTTTTTTTTGCCAGGAATGTCTGAATTTTTTTTTCATTCTATCTTTATTATTATTATTATAATAAAAAAAAGAAGCGCTAAGCCACAAGGGCTATACAGCCATTCTATCTTTAAAATGGTATTACTTATAAATGCTAAAAGAATTACCGACAATATATAAAAAGGACACAAGTGCAACTAATGTGACATTTTATTGTGGCAATGTTTCGCTCTCCAGGAGCTTTGTCACGCCATTACAAACAATACATGGACACAGAGGGAGGTGTACTATTACTGTGGCGGGTGGTGGTGGTGGTGGTGGTGGTGGTGGCGGTGGCGGCGGTGGCGGCGGTGGCGGCGGCGGCGGTGGTGGTAGTGGTAGTAGTGGTAGTGGTAGTGGTGGTGGTGGTAGTAGTAGTAGTAGTAATGGTAGTAGTGGTAGTGGTGATAGTAGTAGTAGTAGTGGTAGTAGTAGTGGTAGTGGTGGTAGTATTATTATTATTATTATTATTATTATTATTATAATCAAGGGGGAAGCGCTAAACCCGGAGGATTATACAGCGCCTGGGGGGGGGATGTGGAAGGCATTCAGGCTTAATTCGGGGAACTGGAGCACAGATCCAATTCCCTAAATCAAGAGCCCATCACCAACATCAAGGAACCTTCCTTGAGGGGAGTAGTAGTAGTAGTAGTAGTAGTAGTAGTAGTAGTAGTGGTGGTGGCGGTGGCGGCGGCGGCGGCGGCGGTGGCGGCGGTGGTGGTGTAGTAGTAGTAGTAGTAGTAATAGTGGTAGTAGTAGTGGCAGTAGTAGTAGTAGTAGTAGTAGCAGTAGTAGTAGTAGTAGTAGTAGTAGTAGTAGTAGTAGTAGCAGCAGTAGTAGTAGTAGTAGTAGTAGTAGTAGTAGTAGTAGTAGTAGTAGTAGTAGTAGTAGTGGTGGTGGTGGTGGTGGTGGTAGTAGTAGTAGTAGTAGTAGTAGTGGTAGTAGTGGTGGTGGTGGTGGTGGTAGTAGTAGTAGTAGTAGTAGTAGTAGTAGTAGTAGTAGTAGTAGTAGTAGTAGTAGTAGTAGTAGTAGTAGTAGTAGTAGTAGTAGTGGTGGTGGTAGTAGTAGTGGTGGTGGCAGTAGTAGTGGTGGTGACAGTAGTAGTGGTAGAAGTAGTAGTGGTGGTAGTGGTAGTGGTGGTAGTGGTGGTGGTAGTGGTAGTAGTGGTAATGGTAGTAGTATCATATCTCCTTTCGAACCCCCCGACAATTGGTGCCAGTAGTGTGGGCGTAAAATTGATAATTACACCGATGCACGAGATAAATTCTCGCAGCCGACGATGGACATTTTGTGTGGTCAGTAGGCCGATCTACCCCAAGCAAGCTTTTACCAGCCCTCTGCACTATTCACTGGTCAGTCCCTGTGTATTACCATTTTAATTGCTATTTGCATTACCTCCGAGGGGTTGACCCGGGTTTGCAAAGTAAGCCAAGCCACAAAGGGCTAAGCCACAGTGGTGGGGGAGTCAGCCCAAGCCCAGTCCAGCCAGCCTTACACCATCCAGCCTTGCCTGCCAAGCCAGCTTTCCACTCCTGCTGTGCTCATCATTACAAGTTATCAAGCAAGTCTGTGTGAAGGGTTAAGCCAAGCCAGCCAGCAACTAACCCAGTACTCAAGCAAGCCACATGGGTATAGTCTTCTTCATCGCTCTGTGCTTCAAGTTCTAGCTGTTCTGAGTGCTTTTATCATCCCTGTGATGTTGTGGTATTTTGTGGGTTTGTTTTTAAGCCAGCCCAGCTTAGAATATCTTTGTGCCTAGTGCGGGTGTCCCCAGTGTGGCTTACGCCGTTCATCCCATAGGCCCAGTCACCACGCGGTGTCTCACCACTGTGCTGCCTCACTCACCTCACCCACTACCACTGTTTTTGTACCCTTATTACGGGTTCTAGCACCATATTTTTAAGGACCACATAGGGGGTCAAGAGCCAAGAGTGTTCCTTCGTCAGTTTGCGCCACCGTAAAAGCCTCCTGTGTGAGTTCATCGTCGATTTAAGCGCAAATTCTTCGATCACGTATGGAGAGTAGTCAGCGAACGCCGCCAACTACGAGTCTCCACCACCATCCACCTCATTGTACACCATCGCTACAGTGTTAACGAATATTTTTTTTCATAGAGACATTTGCGAGTGCTGAGACTTTTTTTTTTGTTTCCAGTGATTTCTTAGTGACATTCAGTGACTCTTGATTAGACTCAGTGTTCATTATATACTGTTTGCAATATTATTTTTTTCCCTCTTTCTTCAGTGTTAATTTTCGTGCTTTATTTTATGTGTTGTGCTTTTTTTTTTTATATACTTGAAGTACTTTAGTGTTTTTTCCTTGTTGTGTGCAATATATAAGCAGTATAAAACTTGTGTTTACACTTCACAATTATCTTGTGTTCACACTATTGCAGTGAAGTAATTCAGTAATTTACTACCTTATATTCTGCATCACAACTCAGTGTTGTCTCAGTTATATTTTTCTCCCAGCATTTGTGTATTTTTGCTGTTTTTGTTTTCATTCATTTGCCATTTTAATTTTTCTCTGTGTGTTGAACATTCTTGTGTTAATTCTTTTCATTTAGCCAGTGTCTAATTTGTCTTATCTCCACAGACAATAGTGCCATTATTTTGTTGAAGCAAGACAATTTTACAAATTTTTCACACCCCAAGCTTCATTGCAAGAAAATTATAGTATTGTGTTTATATTTATGTGTTGTGTTCTGCATCACTGTAAGTGTTCAAACCTTTTTGTTCTGTGTTTTTGCATCTATTATTTTTATATTTCATTGAACAAATTCACTCTTAGTGCAATTTTTAAGTTCTTCTTTTAAAGTAAATAATTCTTTTGTTTGTTCAGTGTTTGTTTAAGCTGCAATTAAGAGTTAAAGTGTTCAATCAGTTCATTCCTTGATGATATTTTTTTTGTTGTTGTTTTTGTAAACTGTATTTTCTTGTGTAATTTTTTTTTATCATTGCAACATTGATTCATTTTACAATAATAATTCTTGTGTATTATTATTATTATAATAAAAAAGAAGCGCTAAGCCACAAGGGCTATACAGCGCTGCAGGGTAGGGAAGGAAGTGAGGGTATTGGATGGCAGAAGGGAGGAGGGATGATCAGTAGGTTACAGAAAACAGCGGGGCAGGGGATAGTACGGGGGTAGAGGGTAGCAAGAGATTGAAGTAGAAAGGGCTGAAGGTATCAGAATTTGTGAAGTAAGTCAGTTGTTGTCAAAAAGTCAATGAGAGAGTCTGGATGAAAGGTGGGTCCATCAGCGAGAAGGGAAGGTAAAGAGAGAGCAGCAGAGTGAAGACGACGACGGAGGTAAATTCTGCGTGCTCGTTGATAAAGTGGGCAGTCCAACAGAATGTGGCTGACTGATAATGGAACTTGGCAATTCTCACAGAGAGGAGCAGGGCGCCTCTCCATGAGATATCCATGAGTAAGACGAGTATGGCCAATGCGAAGACGGGAGAGAGTAGTCTCCCAACCTCGACACTGGTGATAAGAAGACGGCCAGTAACCTATACTCGGTTTGCCGAGCATAGTAGACCAACGTTGTTGCCAACGGGTGTGAAGTTGGGAAGATATTGCAGCAAAATAGTCCGTAAATGGAATACCTCTACATGAAACTGGTAGGTCATGTACTGCTGACCGCGCAGCAGTGTCTGCCTGTTCATTGCCCTGTACGTCAACATGACCAGGGACCCAACAAAAAACAATATCTTTATGCTTGGTAAAGATGCGGTGTAGCCAAAGTTGGATATGGAGGACTAAGGGGTGAGGTGTATCAAATTTCTGTATAGCCTGTAAAGCACTAAGGGAGTCTGAGACAACCACAAATGATGACACAGGCATAGATGCAATACGGGTAAGTGCTGTAAGGATGGCATACAATTCAGCAGTAAAAATACTAGCCGAAGATAGTAAATGCCCATGTACGACACTGTCCGGAAACACTGCTGCGAATCCTACGCTGTCAGAAGACTTAGAGCCATCTGTGTACACAGCAATGGCATGAGAATGAGAGTGAAAGTGGTCAAGAAAAAGAGAACGGGAAGCGACCGTAGACAGTTGGGCTTTCGAGCAAGGGAGAGAGAAAGAACAGACTTGAACAGCTGGAACTTCCCAGGGGGGTAGGGAAAAGTGAGATGCTACATGTACATAGAAAGGTGGTAATTGAAGAGAAGACAAGAGCGAATGAAGGCGAAGAGAGAAGGGACGGAGTAAACAGGGGCAGCGAACAAATAAAGAATGTCTACTAATATCAGTGATCATTCTATAAATGGAAGGACTGCGGAGATCATGAGAGCGTACATAGTAGCGAAGGCAATGGGCATCACGGCGATCGGATAAGGATGGAATGTTCGCTTCTGCATAGAGGCTCTCGACGGGGGAAGAGCGAAAAGCACCAAGGCATATACGTAATCCTTGGTGATGAATGGGGTTAAGGCTAGAGAGAGTAGCAGGAGATGCCGCTGAATAGATCTGGTCACCATAATCAAGTTTCGATAAGATAAGGGTGGAATGTAGGCGAAGGAGGGTTCGACGATCAGCTCCCCATGAAAGATGAGCAAGGGTTTTAAGAAGGTTCAGCCGGCTGTGACAAGTTGTCTTCAGAGAGGTAATGTGAGGTTTCCAGGATAACCTACGATCAAAGAGGAGGCCCAGAAACTTGACTGTATCACGTTCAGGGATATGGGAGCCATAGAGGTACAAAGGATGATCTGAGATGACAGAGCGTCTAGTGAAAGTAATTTGGTGGGTTTTAGTGCTGGAAAATTTAAACCCACGTGTGGTGGCCCAATTGGAAACACGGTCGACTGCATGCTGGAGAGAAACTGTAATAAGGTGACAGCGCCTGCATAGGCAATAGCGAAGTCATCAACATAGAGTGATGACCAAATATTTGATGGAAGACTAGAGGCCAAATCATTAATAGCAAGGAGATAAAGTTTTGTGCTCAGAACACATCCCTGGGGGACACCTTCAGATTGGATAAAGTCCGGGGAGAGCACATTATTAACCCGAACACGGAAATGCCTGTCAGTTAAAAAGTTCTTAAGGAAGGATGGTAGATTGCCTCGAAGGCCTAAGGAGTGGGCTTGGGCTAAAATATTATACCTCCAAGTAGTGTCATATGCCTTCTCAAGGTCAAAAAATATGGCAATAACTGAGTGGTTATTCGCAAAGGCATTACGAACATACGTATCCAAGCGTAGTAAGGGGTCTAAGGTAGAAAGTCCCTTACGAAAGCCATATTGACGAGTGGAGAGACTGTTGTGTGTCTCTAAATACCACACTAAACGTCTATTTACTAGGCGTTCCATCACTTTGCAAACTGCACTGGTAAGAGCAATGGGATGATAGTGGGAGGTTTCATGTCCCGTAGTGCCTGGTTTGCGGAAAGGGAGAACAATGGCGGATTTCCACAGCTGTGGAAGAACTCCTTGTGACCAAATAAGATTGTAAAGGCGTAATAGGACTGCAAGGGCTGACTGACGTAAATGTTGTAGCATACGAATATGAATGTCGTCGGGGCCAGCTGCCGATGATCGGCAAGCTGAGAGTGTTGCCTCCAGTTCTTGAAGTGTAAAAGGCACATTATACTGTTCTTCCCTGAGAGAAGAAAAGTCCAAGGGTGCTAACTCTCTGGCAGACTTTGAGGAAAGAAATGAGGGGCATAGATGGAGTCCCTGAGAAATACGGACCAGATGATTGCCAATTTCATTGGCAACATCTAGTGGGTTTGCTATATCAACACCGGCAACCCGCAGAACAGGAGCCGGGTCAGGAGAATATTTACCACTCAGTATTCGTACTTTTTTCCAGACTGCACTCATAGAGGAAGCAGAGGTGATGGTGGAGACATAATCTCGCCAGCAAGTGCGTTTAGCGTCACGGATGACACGGCGAGCAATCGCACACTTCTGCTTAAAATCAAGAAGTCTCTCTGCGGTTTTATTGTACCGGTACCTGCCCCATGCAGCGCGTTTCAAACGTACTGCACAAGCACAAGCAGGAGACCACCAAGGCACGCATTTCTGAGAATGCCTGCCCGAAGTTTGGGGTATAGAATGAGAAGCTGCGGTTAAAACGGAGGATGAGAAGAGGTGTAAAAGCTCATCGATGGAGGACGAAGAAGGAACCTCTCTAAAAACAGTTAGGTGTGAGTAAAGGTTCCAATTTGCCTGATCAAATTGCCAGCGTGGGATGCGAAGAGGTGGTGAATATGAAGGGGAAGTAAGAATGATTGGGAAATGATCACTGTCATGTAAGTCTGGAAGAACAGACCAAGTGAAGTCTAATGCGGCGGAGGAAGAGCAGACTGAGAGATTGATGCAAGAGAGAGTGTGAGTCCGAGGATCAAAATGGGTGTGAGTACCTGTATTTAAAACATGGAGGGGGTGGGTGGCAAGAAAAGCCTCTAACTGAATGCCACGGGAATCACAGTGAGACCCCCCCCAGAGGAAATGGTGGGCATTAAAATCACCAAGTAACAGAATCGGTGGTGGTAATGACGAAACAAGAAAGGCAATATCCGGAATAGATAATGCCCGAGAAGGAGAGAGATATAAAGAACAGAGTGTATACCACCTATGCAAGTGGATACGGGCTGCTGTGTAATGCAGCGAAGTACGAACAAATAGCTGATGGTACGGAATATCAGTGCGTAGAAGAAGGGCACTTTCATTGAAGGTCCCATCAGGAAAAGGATCTGAAGAATACAATAAATTATAGCCTGAGATGGGAGTGATAACAGCAGAGTGTAATTTTGGTTCCTGTAAGCAAACACCAACAGGGGAAAACTGGGAGAGTAACATCTGAAGTTCACCCCGATTACCCCTGAGGCCGCGTATATTCCACTGTAAATAGGCCATGATTGGCAATGATAAAGATACCTGAAATCCGCAGGTAAGGGTTCCTATGGACTAGAGGGGTTAGAAAAGTCCACATGCGGAGGCAGTGGAAAACGTTCAAGCAGCAAAGGAACGGTGCGCTGTGAAGAAAGGAGTTGCGCAGATGGAGTAGAGGAGAGAGAAGGAGCGGAGGGTGGATCAGTGTCCATTGATGGTTTGGTCTCTGCAATATATTCAGAGATTGCTTCAAGTGTTTCAGAATTCAGAGACGTCGTATGGGAGACAATATTGGAAATGGCAGGGGGAGGATGAGTAAAGATTGGAACTGTAATGGACTGTACCAAGGTAGGGGGGGGGCGAAAGGGTGGAGGGAACTGGAGAAGCGTGGAAGGGGACAGAAGAGGCAGAAACCTGGGAGGTGGCAGAAGAGGAAGAAACTTGGGAGGGAACAGGGGAGGAAGGTACAGTACGAGGAGGAGGGTGAACCTCTACACTTGTAACAGAGCCAGTGAGAGGGGGAGAACCAGGTACAGAGACAGGGAAGGGAAAATGAGGAGGTGGAAAATGGGTAGGAGGTGTTAACGGACCTCTTTTTGACTTTTGAGAAGTAGAGGGACGATTGGGAGGAGGTGTCATACGAGATCTCGTCGCTACTGAGGCTTGTGAGAGAGAACACGAAGAAGCGAGATCAGACTGAGACGTTGAAGTAGGGACGTCTGAGCCGAAGAGAGCAAAAGAATTAGCTACAGGAGTGACTATGGGAGAGGTAACCACAGAGGTGGGTGCAGAAGATGGGATACCAGAAGTGGGGGGACGTTTTGAAACACGTGAATAAGAAACACGAGGTAGTCTCCCTTGGAGGCGGAGATGAGAAACTGCCATGGCATAAGGGAGACCTTCTGCCTCTTTGAGGTAACGGATTTCCCGCTCATTTAAGTAGACTTGACAACGGCGAGAGTACGAAGGGTGAGCCTCATGACAATTAAGGCAAGAGGGAGGTCGATTGCAAGACGTATTAGAATGGTCATCGGCACCACAGACTGGGCATTCGGCGATAGATCTGCAATATTTTGCTGGATGGCCAAATCGCCAGCAATTTCTACACTGTTGCGGTGTAGGGATCACCTTTCGAACTTGTAACCGATGTCCTACTACATAAACTGAGGATGGGAGTTCACGGCTGTCAAAAGTTAAATGAGCCACATTGCTAGGGTATCGTCTCCGCCCGCGGGCAGGAAGAACGTAAGTGTCTACCTTGAGGATTGGGAGATCTTGGAGTTCCAGCTGTTCAAGAATGTCAGTGCCACATGTCTGGAAATTTTGTTGAACTATGGTATGGGGCAGAATGATGGTACCACTACAAGAATTGAGGGAATGATGCTTTTCAATAGTTACAGGAACAGTATCGATATGGGAAAGACGAGAAAGCTCATGAGCCTGGGTAGCATTCTGTACGGTGACAATGCGCGTACCGCTCTTAAGAGCATGAAAAGAAATATCTTTACCAACATGGCGTAGGAGTGCCTTGCCAATACTGTGGTCAGAAAGATAGGCAGTAGAGGAAGTCGATCGTAAAGTGAAGAATTTAGTCCATTGTGCAGTCTGAAACTGAGCGTGGAAAGGTAGTGAAGGATGTGTCGATCTTTTCTGAGAAGAACGAGAAGGTGGAGAAGTATCATCAGCAGGTAATTGTCGTTGGCGTTTAGGCATGGGACCAGAGTTGGTCCGATGTGGAACAAGCCGGCGATTCGAAAATTGCCGCACCGTAGAGGGAGAGGCCGGAAGCATAGTCAGAAGAGAGCGAAGGTCAGATAAATCGAAGGAGTCAGTCGAGGCCTCAGTACCTGAAGCGGGTGAAGAAACAGCACCGGCAAGAGGTACAGAGGCATGAGGAGTGTCCGAAGAGTGGTCCAAAGACGAGGCGGGGTCAGAACGGGGTGCGATATCAAGAAGGGGCCCGGGGGTAGCAGGTTCATGGACTAGGGCTGCCATGGTTAGGTTACTTCTTTGTTTTTGTTTTTAAGAAAAAAAAGAAAGAAGAAAAGAAAATAAAAATAAAAAAAAAGAATAAAAAAAGGGGGGACCAGGGAGGGATAGTTCCTAGGAGGAATGAAAGGGCCAGAAATCTCCCTCCGCGCCCAAGAGGACCTCAGCACCGCAAGTAGCGCAGATGCAGCATGGAACCCGTGCCATACCCTACCCATCATGCCAGTAAACCGGCAATCCGGGATAGCAACCTCACATCTGCCGAGCTACCTCGGTGGACAAAAGAGAGGGCGGCCGGAAATCCGCCACAAAGCATACCTCCTTCGGCCACCACCCCCGGAATCCAAAAGGTGGCTTCCAGAGATACACCCGTCGCCTGAGAGACACCCAAAGCCACCCTCCGGGATACCGGAGAGGGATCAGGACATCCCCAGGCAATCCAGATTCCACGGCAAACTACGCCACCGCCAAGAACCTCAACGGAATGGGATGGACCCCGGTACCCTTTCCCCTACCTAGGAACTAGCGTGCCTGTGGGGAAAAAAAAAAAAAAAAAAAAAAAAAAAAAAAAAAAAAAAAAAAAAAACAAAAAAAAAAAAAAAAAGGAAGGGCAAAAGGGAGGGGTGGGGAGGAGGAGGAGGAAAGGAAAAAGGGGAGGATGGGATAGGGAACGGGGGATTGGTGGGTAATTAGGTTCGGTCTGAGGAAGTAGACCGACAGGTCCAATTCCTCAGACCAAGAGCCTCTTCACCACGCCAAGGAGCCCCCCTTGAAGAGGAATTCTTGTGTAAACGTATTGCCATTAAAATTTTTCTTGCAGAAGTTTTACGTAGTGTTGTGCAGTACTTTTGATTAGTAATTGTTATTTGCAATATTGCTACAGTTTATTTCAGTGCAACATTCTGTGATTTCAGTTTTACATTTTCTGTGCATAATATTTTGTTCCTTGTGTGTCATTTAATATTTTTTATTTAGAATTGCTTTCCCAGTTTGTTTTAATTTTGCACAACCTTTATTGATGCCATTTTAACATTTTTGATTGATTTATCATTTTATTGTTGAATTTCTTTATTGCATTGAGAGTAAAGACAACTCACTGTGCCATTAATTCAATTTAAAGTAAATTTGAGCAAATTTGATTTGAGTAAAGTACAATTTCTCTTGATTTTCAAAGTGTTGCTTATCCAGTTGAGTAATTTTTTTTTTTATTTTCATGTGAGTTTTCCTTGCTTACAGTGTGAATTGTCAATTTTTATTTACTTATGCAGAATAGTTAAGTAATTTCTTCCCGTCCTTGAGTAAGTTCCCTGAGAAGATGTCCCAGTCACTTTTGTTTGCTTACTTAGTGTATCATGCCAGTCAAAGTCATTATGAATCAGTCCACAGTACCAATATTCCCTTACTGACTGAAAGACAGTACCTAGCTAGATAATGTGTTTCTCACAGCTTGTATCTGAGATTTGTTAAAGTGCTGCGAAATGTGAAGTGCAGATTAAGTTCCTATAGATCCATGAATTACTTATTAACGTAGCCAAGCAGTCAGGCACTAGTAATACTGTCACTCTTGTCTGGACTCCAGCCACAATATTATGCACACAGGATAGTGTACAGTTACCTTGGGTTTCAGAGGAACCTCAGACAACCCTGGGTGCTGAGACTACTATCCCTGCGATGGTGACTTGTTCAAGTATTCGTTCCTTCCCAGGGGACGCTTTGAGAAGAACTTTACTGGCAACGAGTTATGCCATCTCTTGCTGTTGCCACAAGCCATTGCAGAAAGACGTTTCTGTGGCTAGTGTACTCACTTGAGTGTTGTTGTTGTCCCTTGTGTTCCAGATGGTGATCCCATCCTAGTTGACAGTAATTCATGCAATGTAATAAGTTGTTTCTCGAGTAACTTTCACATGTTGTTAACATTTGTAAGTGAAGTTTCTTTATAGTTGATACCTCGTGTCACTGTGTGCGACTCAGACTGAATATCTGTATTGTTGACCATGTCCATTTATTTTCCTGTGGTTGCAGTGAGAGATAGTAGATTCGTTCTCCCTTGCTCATATTGCGTGTTATAGCGTTACATTTTTCAACCAGGGAGAGTCATCCACTCCAACGAGTTTGCTCATTCCTCCAGTAAGAACCGGTCCCTTGTGGTTTGATGTGATTCAATTCCTGCTCCAGGAAGATCTTATTCTGACTGTGAAGCCACCAGCACCCATTAGTGACTTTGTAATGAGCCAAGAATTACTGTATCGAACAGCCGAGTTGAGTACTCCTAGCAGAAGAGTTAGTAATTCCACAGTCACTAGTGAATGTAGCTGTATCTTTTGTAGATACTCGTTCAGATCGCCCTCAGTCAAGGCATGTGTTAGCCATCGCAGAAGAGTTCGATCCACCCAAAGATAACAATTCTGCATATGTAAATCTTACCCTTGCAGAGTTGGGTTTAAATGTAAACAGCCTGTATAATTAGATGTCCGAGATGAATGAAATTGTCAACTGTGTGTCTTGTTATTAGCTGATCAGTTTTTCAGAAATTTTTTGTGTTCACGTTCCCTCAGTATTCTGAGAATTTAGCAATACTGATCTGTGTGTGCCAGATTTGCCTTTGCTGTTAATTACTTTCACCTTGTATACATATTTATTCTTCCTCAAAATCCGTAGAGTGCATGAATACAGATCGATCGATCAATTCCATCCTTATTGTACAATGATTTGTTCTTATAAGTCGTAATGCATTACGTTAAAGCTCATTACGTTAACATCCATTATGATACCATCCATTAGTTCTAAGTTACATATGTCTTTGTTATTGTATAGAATCAGCCGAGAACCACCTGTCTGTTCAGCCTATAGCATAGTAGTGTATGTCGAGATGACATACGTAACATGACCGAGCTGTCAGCATAGTTGCTGATCCCCCTTACATGTGTTGTACAGCTTATCTGAATATCATAGTACCATCCATATGTTTTATATATGTGATCCCTTACTAGGCCTAGTGACGGTTTGTGTGACGTCACGTGATGCGCATGTGTGCGCGAGTACCTCTGTAACTTCCTCAGTCCACGCCTAGGTCTACACACGGCAGGTTGGGCTCCCTTACCACAGTCTGACAATATATAGTGTTACCATCCAACAAGTGTGTACATCTTCAACGCTCGTTATCTCCTTTTCGAACCCCACAACAGTAGTAGTGGTAGTAGTGGTAGTGGTAGTAGTAATAGTAGTATAGTGATAGTAGTGGTAGTAGTAGTAGTAGTAGTATAGTGATAGTAGTGGTAGTAGTGGTAGTGGTGGTAGTGGTAGTAGTGGTAGTAGTAGTAGTAATGGTAGTAGTAGTAGTGGTGGTAGTAGTAGTGGTGGTAGTAGTAGTGGTGGTAGTAGTAGTGGTGGTGGTGGTAGTAGTAGTAGTAGTAGTGGTAGTAGTAGTAGTATAGTGATAGTAGTGGTAGTAGTGGTAGTGGTGGTAGTAGTGGTAGTGGTGGTAGTGGTGGTAGTAGTGGTAGTAGTAGTAGTGGTGGTAGTAGTAGTAGTAATGGCAGTAGTAGTAGTGGTGGTAGTAGTGGTGGTGGTAGTAGTAGTAGTAGTAGTAGTAGTAGTGGTAGTAGTAGTAGTAGTGGTAGTAGTAGTAGTAGTAGTGGTAGTAGTAGTAGTGGTAGTGGTAGTAGTAGTAGTAGTAGTGGTGGTAGTAGTAGTAGTAGTGGTAGTAGTAGTAGTGGTAGTAGTAGTAGTGGAAGTAGTGGTAGTAGTGGTAGTAGTAGTAGTGGAAGTAGTAGTAGTGGTAGTAGTAGTAGTAGTGTAGTAGTAGTGGTAGTAGTAGTAGTGGTGGTGGTAGTAGTGGTAGTAGTAGTAGTAGTAGTGGTAGTGGTAGTAGTAGTGGTAGTAGTAGTGGTGGTAGTAGTAGTAGTAGTAGTAGTGGTGGTAGTAGTAGTGGTGGTAGTAGTAGTGGTGGTAGTAGTAGTGGTGGTAGTAGTAGTGGTGGTAGTAGTAGTGGTGGTAGTAGTAGTGGTAGTAGTAGTAGTGACATAAGTTGTAGAAGTAATACAGTATGGTAGAACTATCAACTTGTACATGACTAAAGGGAAATAAAAGCTATTACTTGGGTAGCATAAAAATAGGTTGGACAAATATTTCTATTGGAGGTTGGATTAGGGAAGGCCTATTTCAGTGTTCATTCTCTGTAATGTGCTTGTGTAGTATAACAGGAGAGACTATGTGATGGCAAGGTTTACTGTTTTCAGGAGGACTCTTGCTAAGACTTCAGAGATGGTGAAGCTGCCTTTGTTTTGTTTAACTGTACATACTAGAAACAGTGATTAGTGCTGATTCAAGGCACTTGTGTCTGTGGAAATTAGTTACTTTGATCACTAATAGGGCGTCCTTGAATTTAATGAGATGATTGGTGGAATTTCGGTGTTGTATGCAGGCATTGCTCAAGTTATCATTCCTACATGCATAAATGTGTTCACTGAAGCGTGTTTCAAGGTTTCTTGCTGTTTCACCTACATAAATCCTGTCGCAGTCTACACAGGGTATAGTGTAAACCCCTGCATTGACTGGTTCATGGTGTTTGGATTTTGTCCTGGTTAGATCTTTTATTGAAGTGCTGGAGGCGATGGCAACTCTAGTGTTAGCTTTTGCAAGTACTTTAGAAAAGTTCAGTGCAACCTGGCTGTTGGGAAGAATTATAACTTTGTTAGGAGTGGTGTTGGTGCATGGATAATTAATGATCTGAAGAGCTCTTTTCTTGCAATCCTTGATGAAAAAGGAAGGAAAATGTAAATCAGTGAAGATTTGGTGAATGTATGTACATTCCTCATCAAGAAACCCAGGACTACAAATTCGGTATGCTCTTAAGAAAAATCTGATGATGATGCCTCTTTTGGTCTTAGTATCTTGACTGGAATATAAGTGTGTGAGATCATTTTTATTTGTAGGTTTCTGGTAAACTTGAAATCTTATATACTTTGTGAATAAGGACGTCTAGAAAAGGTAGCTTGTCATTGGACTCTTCTTCTAGTGTAAACTGGATTGCCGGTTCAACTGTGTTGAGACTTGCCTAAAGATTCCGTACATCAAAATGTTTGGGAGTTATTACGAGGACGTCGTCCGTGTAACATAACCAAGTGACGCTTGAGGGGATGATGTTGGCAAAGTGTTGAGCCTCTAGGTGTTCCATGTACAAGTTGGCTAAGATGGCACTGATGGGGGACCTTATTCCCATGCCGTAGGTTTGTTTGTAGATCCTGTTATTGAAAGAAAAGCAAGTGAAAGTAACGCAGAGTTCCATCAGGTCAGCAAAATCTCCGGGAGGTAGAGGAAGATTAACCCTTTCAGGGTCACCAGGCCCTCTCCGAGACTTGTTCTCAGGGTCGCCAAATTTTCAAAAAAAAAAAAAAAAAATTATTTTTTCTTATGAAAAGATAGATAATCTTTTCCCGATCATAATGACACCAAAAGTATGAAATTTGATGGAAAACTTACAGAATTATGCTCTCGCAAAGTTAGTGGTCTCGACAATGTTTACGCATCGGCGATTTTGCCCACTTTGAGCCCTATTTTCGGCCAATTGGTTTAAAGAGTACTTTTCACAAAACTTCATTATTTCTCTGGTATGTATCTGTTGAGCCAGGGTGCTTTCTGGGGATATTTCTGGTATAACATTACGTTGTGCCATCTTCCACTTTACATGAGGGGGATTAAAATCTCCAAGGAGTAAAATATTTGGTGTAGGACTTTCTAGCCTATCCAGATAGCTATCTATCTTACTTAACTGATCTGTGAATTCCTCAGCAGTTGCCGATGGTGGTTTGTATACTTTAATGCCTAGAATTTCTACTGTATCATTCGTAGAATTCAGCACTTTTGTGCAACAGAAGGTATCCTTTACATAGATCCTACTCCTCCCTGTGACCTATTGATTCTATCACATCTATACATGTTGTAGTTTTCTATCTTTATTTCTCCATCCAAAACATCCCTTGTATGTGTTTCTGTAAATGCTCCGAACATGGCATTCGCTTCTGTCAGGAGCCCACTGACATAACTAACTTTCTCATTTTTATTTGATTTCAAACCCTGTATATTTGCAAATATGAAGCAGGAATTACCAAGTGGGATGTTTTGTCTTGCATTGTGTTTCATTAGTACCACTGGTGGTGTACTATCTGGTATGTCCCCTGGTGTTCACTCCCCTGGTTTCTCCAGTTGCTTTGTGTTTGTTTGCTTATTCGGCCTTGAGCTCACCTGTCCTCTCTGTACCATTCCCCCTGTTCCTCTCTCCCTTTGTTTTGATCTTTTCTCTTTTTGTCTAAAAAAGAATGCTGTTCAATTTCCCTTTCTCTGCTAACTCTGTAGCGCCGTGTTCCTTTTACATGATGGTCTGGGCAGCTCAGGTCATAACATTCTCTGGACTGCGCTGAAGCTTTACGCGTTGCTGGATGGAAGTTCCTGCGCTCTTTGTTGAAACGACACTTTCCCTTCCTCAACATGTTCGCACATTTTCTGGTGTGTTTATTCCAACAATCTCTGCCATATAGGCACATACCTTTAGCATAGTAACTGCAGACATCCTGACTACCTATATTTATTGATTCTGTGTCGTTCCTAAGTTCTGCCACCTGATCTGAGTTCCCTTGTTCACTTTCTTCTAGGCTAATTTCTTCCCTTTGCTCGTTTTCGTTTGTTCCTGTTCTAGTTTTCTCATCCTCCCTTCCCATTTCCGCTATGTTATGTATCCCTGTTTCCTTTTCCGACTTGCTCTGTATGACATTTTCTACTCTTGCTCTTACTTTCACTTCTTGGTTTTCACCTCTATTTACATTTTCCTCCTTTTCTTGTTCCTTTTCCCCTGTTTTCCACTCTTTGTATAACTCTGGCAAGCTCCTTAGAAACTTCCTTACACTTTCTAGGTTTTCACTTTTCAGTACCTCTCTTATGCTTAACCAGCTGCCCCTTTCACTGGGGCAAATCCAGAAATGACTTTCTTGGTTTTGGTCATTTGTCATGGTGGATTCCTAAGAATTTTCCCTCTGTGAGCTTTGTGATAGGTGATCCGTTTATCATTATGTTAAGAGGGACATCTGTAATTCTGTTTCCAAACTGAATGAAGTAAGTTTTGTCAATATTGAGAGTAAGTTTGTTAATCATCATCCAGGTAGATATTTTCTGTAAGACGGTATTTACAGTATTGGCTAGCATGACTGGGCTTGGGTGAGAGAAGACGTATGTAGTGTCATCTGCAAATAGTGTGGGTTTGAGTAGTTGCAATGCATTTGGTAGGTCGTTTATGTAAATGAGAAAGAGAAGAGGGCCAAGGACACTTCCCTGTGGGACACCAACTGTAATTGGCTGTGTGGAAGAGGTTGCTCCATTTGTGTACACACATTGTCTTCTGTTGCTAAGGTATGACTAAGTAGTTGAGGGAGTGCCCTCTTATACCATAGTGTGACAATTTTACGTGCAGCAAATCATGGTCAACTGTATCAAAAGTTTTACGTAAATCAATAAAGATCCCCAATGGGACTTTTTTCTCGAGTGCAGTGTATATTTGTTCTAGCATGTGTATAATAGCATCATTCATGTTTTTATTAGGCCTGAACCCAAACTGACAGGGGTTGAGTATATTGTGGGAGATGAGGGGAATAGATTCGCTTATGAATTAATTTTTCAAAAATTTTAGAGAGAGGGTGTAAGTTGGGTATTGGCCTATAGTTATTCAAGTCTGTTTGATCTCCTTCTTTATGTATCGGGGTGACCCTCGCTATTTTGAGAACTCTGGGGAAGGTAGAGGATTCGATTGATTTGTTAAAGTGTTGCAATGATTGGTGACAGCACTTGCCCTTCTTATCAGGCTGGTTAGGATTGATGAGTAATGTTTTGTTTGGTCTCTGGTTATGTGACCCATTCTGTACTGTTTTTCATATAGGTGCTTTATAAATAACAAAAAGGCACAATACCGTGACTGGAACGATACACAAATAACCCGCACATAAAAGACAGAAGCTTACGACGACGTTTCGGTCCGACTTGGACCATTGACAAAGTCACACTAACAGAGGTGGAGCAGGACGGCTATATATAGGCAGGAAGAGGTGGAGGTAGTAGTAGTGGTAGTAGTAGTAGTAGTAGTAGTACAAGAATTGTATATAATACCGACAGGATGAAATGACACATGCACAACACCCGGGCATCCCCACCGTAGACGTTTCGCCATCCAGCCAGCCACTGGATGGCAAAACGTCCACAACAAAGACAACCAGACGCCGTACATGTGTCTAATTTCATCAGTAGAAGTAGTAGAAGAAGAAGAGGTAGTAGTAGTGGTAGTGGTAGAAGTGGGAAATAAGGAAGACGAGCCAGTCAAATACAAAGGAAGGGGAGCACTGCAAGAGAGCTGGAAACCCACAGAGGGAGAGCAAGCGCACCGAGGTGCGTGAAAGGGAAAGTGGTGAAATAAAATAAAGAAGGAACAGAAACACGAGACAGGAGAGAGAAAGACAACCCAGAGGAGAAAAGGAGAGAGGGAAGGGGAAGAGGAAGAAGAAAAAGAAGAAGAAGAAAAAATGAGGATTCAGGTTAAGTCACGGGTGTTCTTTAGTTTGGAGCATTTTACAATGTAGTGGGAGAGGAAGGCATCTACAGAGACGAAGCCAGGGCTAAGGTTCATACAAGGAAAGTTGTGTATAAGAGAGGATTCAACTAAACGGCGACTGTTCGAGTTGGAAGTAGGGAAGACAGTTTTAGCAGAAGACCAGTCAATAGGATGGCTATGATCTCTGACGTGACAGAAAAGAGCATTGTTAGTGTCGGCAAGCCTAACACTATTTTTGTGCTCCCTAAGTCTGTCAGAAAGAGATCGACCAGTTTCTCCAAAGTATTGAAGAGGACAGGAGGAGCAAGAAATAGAGTAGACACCAGGAACATCTGTAGAGGAAGGAGAGGTATGAACGAGATTAGTGCGAAGAGTGTTAGTCTGGCGGAAGGTAAGCTTGATGTCTAAGGGACGGAGAGAATTGTTGAGATTAATCTAATCTCGTTCATACCTCTCCTCCCTCTACAGATGTTCCTAGAGCAGTGCTTGTTATAGAGGTATTAGTTCTTTTTTAGAAAATTATTAATACATTCATCAGTATCTGTATAGATTTCTAGCTCAGTTAGCCAGTCGATGTTTGTCATTGCTGTTGTGAAGTTATTAATGGCTGCCTCATTATGAAGTCTAAAGGTTACTTTACTAGTGTCTTGGGGTAATTTACCTAGATTGGTTATGAGAAAGGTAGGGTAGTGGTCTGTGGTATTATCTGTGATTATGCCTGATTTTAAAGGGGATATGGTGTAGCTAGTTGTAGCTACAATGAGAGTAAAAGGTAGATGGGATACAAGGAAAATAGAAGTAGCAAGTAAGAGAGAGGTAAAGATGTATAAACTAAAAGAGGAGGCAGCTAGGGTAAGATATAAACAACTGTTGGAGGATAGATGGGCTACTGAGAGTATAGGCAATGGGGTCGAAGATGTATGGGGTAGGTTTAAAAATGTAGTGTTAGTGTTCAGCAGAAGTTTGTGGTTACAGGAAAGTGGGTGCAGGAGGGAAGAAGAGCGATTGGTGGAATGACGATGTAGAGAGTGTAGTAACAGAGAAAAAGTTAGCATATGAGAAGTTTTTACAAAGTAGAAGTGATGCAAGGAGGGAAGAGTATATTGAGAAAAAGAGAGAGGTTAAGACAGTGGTGAAGCAATGTAAAAAGAGAGCAAATGAGAGAGTGGGTGAGATGTTATCAACAAATTTTGTTGAAAATAAGAAAAAGTTTTGGAGTGAGATTAATAAGTTGAGGAAGCCTAGGGAACAAATGGATTTGACAGTTAAAAATAGGAGAGGAGAGTTATTAAATGGAGAGTTAGAGGTATCGGGAAGATGGATAGAATATTTTGAGGAATTGTTAATGAAGTTAGGGAAGCGGTGATTTTGTGTATAGGGCAAGGAGGAATAACATCTTGTAGGAGTGAGGAAGAGCCAGTTGCGAGTGTGGGGGAAGTTCGTGAGGCAGTGGGTAGAATGAAAGGGGGTAAGGCAGCTGGGATTGATGGGATAAAGATAGAAATGTTAAAAGCAGGTGGGGATATAGTATTGGAGTGGTTGGTGTTATTATTTAACCCTTAATTAAACTGTCCAAACATAGGTCTACGTTTGCATGCATAGTGTTCCAAATGTAGATCAACGTTTTATTTTTCATTCCTTCAAATTTGGCACAATAGGCTTGAGTCACCTAGACATGAAAGAATGGGTCTGTGCACTCAATGTGTGCACTATTAAAAAATCTGGGAGCACTTAGTACCTTGTGGGAGCACCAGTTGAATTGAGCGCCAGCTAGAGCAAATAGCGTGGCAAACACCAGGGATTCACTGATGCCATTTTAACCCTTTGACTGTTTTCGATGTATAAATACGTCTTACGAGCCAATGTTTCTGACGTATATATACTCAATAATTCTAGCGGCTTCAAATCAAGCGGGAGAAAGCTGGTAGGCCCACATGTGAGAGAATGGGTCTGTGTGGTCAGTGTGCACCACATAAAAAAAATCCTGCAGCACACATTGCGTAATGAGAAAAAAAAAACTCTGATCGTTTTTTTGGAATAAAACGCCGACTTTGAGGTGTATTTTCGTATAGTACTTTTACGATGAAAACGACCTTGAAACTGAGCTCAAAGTAGTGGAAATGTTCGATTTTTACCAATGTTCAAGAGTAAATAAATCACACCACACGTCCAATACACGTCAACTGGGGAGTCTAATATTCTTTCACTAGTGCACTGATATTATTTATACCATTTTTACAATAATGCAGTCGTCTGCATAACAGTAAATTTCGTATTTTTTTGTATGAATAAAAAATCAAAATAGAAAGCAATAATAATATAAGAGGGGCCTAGAGATGTGACTAATGAACAGAGCATATGTTATTTTAGTGCCACGAATGTCTATCTTGTTTATTCTGGACCCTATTTTGAAATTGGCATCTTTTTTAGTTTGCGTGAAATTGGCCAAATTGCCAATTTCTGACCACCATATTGGGTAGTCCAAATTAGTAAATGGGAGGTTTCTTGTACTCAGCTGATAGATAAAATGGAGTTCTAAAGAAATAGCTATGAGTTTGGTCAACTGGAACAATGGAATTGGCAGAAAATAGGGCTCAAAGTCGGCGAAATCGCCGATACGCATATGTCGCAGAAACCGCTAACTTCGCGGGAGCATAATTCCACGAGTTTTCGACCAAATTTCGAACTTTTGGTGTCATTACCATCGGGAAAAGATTCTCTATCATTTCATAAGAAAAAATAATTTTTTTTTTTTCAAAAATTGAGCGACATAGAATGACAGTTTCAGAGAGGGGCCTGAAACAGTCAAAGGGTTAAGAGGAAAGTAAAAACAGGTTAGATAAATCCATGAGTGAGTTTGGGTGGGTGTGAGTTGGACCTGACTAGCTTGTGCTAATAGGTCTGATGTCATGCTCCTTCCTTCAATGGATGTGACCTGACTAGGTGGGTCACGGTGTCAGCATAGTTGCTGATCTCCTGTATATGTATATGTTATCTGAGTATTATAGTTAGTACCATCCATATGTTTTACATAGTTGATCCCTTGCTAGGCTCAGTGATTAGCTTGCGTGATGTCACGTGATGCCGCATGTGAGCGCTGCGCTCCCGGCCTCTGAGTATTATAGTTAGTACCATCCATATGTTTTACATAGTTGATCCCTTGCTACGGCTCAGTGATTAGCTTATAAGCGGTGATGTCACGTGAGCACGTGCCGATATACATTAATTTCTGTGTCGAGCGCTGCGCAGCCAGCTCCCGGCCTCTCCCTCACTTCACGAGTAGACCTACAGGCAACAGGACGGGCTAGACTGGGCTCCCCTTTTCACACTCTGCTAATATAAGTGTTACTATCCACAGGTGTGTTTAACTCCAATCATCATATCTCCACAAACCCTCACAACAAATGGTGCCAGCGGTGAGCACGTAAATTTGATATTTACGCAGATATACGGAGATTAATTTCTGCCAGCCAAGTGTCGACCGCATGCTAGCCTAGCAGCCAGCTACCCTGAGCAAGCGTCCACCAGCCTGTTTGCTTCCTGTTTACTGGTCAGTCTTTGTGTCTTAGTGTTTTATTTGCTTATTTGCATTACTTTCGAGGGGTTGACCCGGGTTTGCAAATTAAGCCAAGCCACCAAGCCAGTCTGTGGGGGGGAGTCAAGCCCTACACTATCCAGCCTGTCTTAAGTACCAGCCTTGCCTGCTAGCAGCTTTCCACCCCTGCTGTGCTCATTGTTACAAGTTCTCAAGCCAGTTTGTGTGACAGGTTAAGCCAAGCCAGCCAGCCAACTAACCCAGGTGACTAACCCAGTACTCAAGCAAGCCACGTGAGTTCCAGTCTTCACCATCACTTGTGCTTCCAGTTCTAGCCATCCTGAGTGCTTTACCATCCCTGTGGTGTTGTGGTATTTTGTGGGTTTTTGAGCCAGCCTGGCTTTGAATATTTTTGTGCCTAGTGTGGGTGCACCCAGAGCACGTGGGTTACACCGTTTATCCAGTAGGCCTAGCCACCACACAGTGTCCCAGTGCGCTGCCTCATTCACCCACACCTTCCACTATCACCACTTTTTTTTTTTTTACCCTTATGTCGGGTCCTAGCACCTTACTTTATGGCTCACATAGCGGGTCAAGACACAAGACTGTTTCATCCTACCTGTGCACCAATGAGAAAAACCTTGCTATGTGAGTTCTTCGAGTTTAAGCGCAAATTCTTCGAGACATCGCAGTGTTGAGAGTAGTGTATGTAGGGTATGTAAAAGAAGAAAATTAAAAGTGAATATAGGAAAGAGTAAGGTTATGAGGATAACAAAAAGATTAGGTGATGAAAGATTGGATATCAGATTGGAGGGAGAGAGTATGGAGGAGGTGAGTGTATTCAGATATTTAGGAGTGGATGTGTCAGCAGATGGGTCTATGAAGGATGAGGTGAATCATAGAATTGATGAGGGGAAAAGGGTGCACTTAGGAGTCTGTGGAGACAAAGAACTTTGTCCGTGGAAGCAAAGAGGGGAATGTATGAGAGTATAGTTGTACCAACACTCTTGTATGAATGTTAAGTACGAGTGAAGAATGTTGCAGTGAGGAGAAGGCTGGAAGCAGTGGAGATGTCATGTCTGAGGGCAATGTATGGTGTGAATATAATGCAGAGAATTCATAGTTTGGAAATTAGGAAAGGTGTGGGATTACCAAAACTATTATCCAGAGGGCTGAGAAGGGGTTGTTGAGGTGGTTCGGACATGTAGAGAGAATGGAACAAAACAGAATGACTCTGAGAGTATATAAATCTGTAGTGGAGGGAAGGCGGGGTAGGGGGTCAGCCTAGGAAGAGTTGGAGGGAGGGGGTAAAGGAAGTTTTGTGTGCGTGGGGCATATTTGATAGGAGTGAATGGAGACAAATGGTTTTTAATATTTGATGTGCTTTTGGAGTGTGAGCAAAGTAACATTTATGAAGGGATTCAAAGAAACCGGCAGGCCAGACTTTAGTCCTGGAGATGGGAAGTACAGTGTCTACACTCTGAAGGAGGGGTGTTAATTAATGTTGCAGTTTTATAACTGGAGTGTAAAGCACCCCTCTGGCAAGACAGTGGAGTGAATGATGATTAAAGTTTTTCTTTTTCGGGCCACCCTGCCTTGGTGGGAATCAGCTGTTGTGTTAATAAAAAAAATAATATTTTTACGCTACCCAAGTAACAGCTTTGATATCCTTTTACTCATGTGCAAGTTGATAGTTTCACCATATTGTATTACTACTACCACCAGTAGTATTACACCTCACTCCCTCTGTGTCCATGTATTATTTGTAACGGCTTGACAAAGCTCCTGGAGAGCGAAACGTTGCCACAATAAAATGTCACATTAGTTGTACTTGTGTCCTTTTACTTTACATGGTATTTTTTTTTTTTCAACAAGTTGGTCGTCTCCCACCGAGGCAGGGTGACCCAAAAAAAAAAAGAAAGAAAATCCCCAAAAAGAAAATACTTTCATCATCATTCAACACTTTCACCACACTCACACATTATCACTGCTTTTGCAGAGGTGCCCAGAATACAACAGTTTAGAAGCATATACATATAAAGATACACAACATATCCCTCCAAACTGCCAATATCCCAAACCACTCCTTTAAAGTGCAGGCATTGTACTTCCCATTTCCAGGACTCAAGTCCGACTATATGAAAATAACCGGTTTCCCTGAATCCCTTCACTAAATATTACCCTGCTCACACTCCAACAGATCGTCAGGTCCCAAGTATCATTCGTCTCCATTCACTCCTATCTAACACGCTCATGCACGCTTGCTGGAAGTCCAAGCCCCTCGCCCACAAAACCTCCTTTACCCCCTCTTTCCAACCCTTTCGAGGACGACCCCTACCCCTCTTTCCTTCCCCTATAGATTTATATGCTTTCCATGTCATTCTACTTTGATCCATTCTCTCTAAATGACCAAACCACCTCAACAACCCCTCTTCTGCCCTCTGACTAATGCTTTTATTAACTCCACACCTTCTCCTAATTTCCACACTCCGAATTTTCTGCATAATATTTACACCACACATTGCCCTTAGACAGGACATCTCCACTGCCTCCAACCGTCTCCTCGCTGCTGCATTTACCACCCAAGCTTCACATCCATATAAGAGTGTTGGTACTACTATACTTTCATACATTCCCTTCTTTGCCTCCATAGATAACGTTTTTTGACTCCACATATACCTCAACGCACCACTCACCTTTTTTCCCTCATCAATTCTACGATTAACCTCATCCTTCATAAATCCATCCGCCGACACGTCAACTCCCAAGTATCTGAAAACATTCACTTCTTCCGTACTCCTCCTCCCCAATTTGATATCCAATTTTTCTTTATCTAAATCATTTGATACCCTCATCACCTTACTCTTTTCTATGTTCACTTTCAACTTTCTACCTTTACACACATTCTCAAACTCATCCACTAACCTTTGCAATTTTTCTTTAGAATCTCCCATAAGCACAGTATCATCAGCAAAAAGTAACTGTGTCAATTCCCATTTTGAATTTGATTCCCCATAATTTAATCCTACCCCTCTCCCGAACACCCTAGCATTTACTTCTTTTACAACCCCATCTATAAATATATTAAACAACCATGGTGACATTACACATCCCTGTCTAAGACCTACTTTTACTGGGAAGTATTCTCCCTCTCTTCTACACACCCTAACCTGAGCCTCACTATCCTCATAAAAGCTCTTTACAGCATTTAGTAACTTACCACCTATTCCATAAACTTGCAACATCTGCCACATTGCTCCTCTATCCACTCTATCATATGCCTTTTCTAAATCCATAAATGCAATAAAAACTTCCCTACCTTTATCTAAATACTGTTCACATATATGCTTCAATGTAAACACTTGATCTACACATCCCCTACCCACTCTGAAGCCTCCTTGCTCATCCGCAATCCTACATTCTGTCTTACCTCTAATTCTTTCAATTATAACCCTACCGTATACTTTTCCTGGTATACTCAGTAAACTTATTCCTCTATAATTTTTACAATCTCTTTTGTCCCCTTTCCCTTTATATAAAGGGACTATACATGCTCTCCGCCAATCCCTAGGTACCTTCCCCTCTTTCATACATTTATTAAACAAAAGTACCAACCACTCCAACACTATATCCCCCCCTGCTTTTAACATTTCTGTCATGATCCCATCAGTTCCAGCTGCTTTACCCCCTTTCATTCTACGTAATGCCTCACGTACCTCCACCACACTTACATTCTGCTCTACTTCACTCCTAAAAGATGGTATACCTCCCTGGCCAGTGCATGAAATTACCGCCTCCCTTTCTTCCTCAACATTTAAAAGTTCCTCAAAATATTCTCGCCATCTACCTAATACCTCCCTCTCCCCATCTACTAACTCCCCTACTCTGTTTTTAACGGACAAATCCATACTTTCCCTAGGCTTTCTTAACTTGTTTAACTCACTCCAAAATTTTTTCTTATTTTCATTAAAATTTCTTGACAGTGCCTCTCCCACTCTTTCATCTGCTCTCCTTTTGCACTCTCTCACCACTCTCTTCACCTTTCTTTTACTCTCCATATACTCTGCTCTTCTTATAACACTTCTGCTTTGTAAAAACCTCTTGTAAGCTACCTTTTTCTCTTTTATCAACCCCCCCACTACTCATCTTTGCACTAGCCCACCTTTCTGCCAATAGTCGCTTATATCTCACCCGAACTTCCTCCTCCCTTAGTTTATACACTTTCACCTCCCTCTTACTTGTTGTTGCCACCTTCCTCTTTTCCCATCTACCTCTTACTCTAACTGTAGCTACAACTAAATAATGATCTGATATATCAGTTGCCCCTCTATAAACATGTACATCCTGGAGCCTACCCATCAACCTTTTATCCACCAATACATAATCTAACAAACTACTTTCATTACGTGCTACATCATACCTTGTATATTTATTTATCCTCTTTTTCATAAAATATGTATTACTTATTACCAAATTTCTTTCTACACATAGCTCAATTAAAGGCTCCCCATTTACATTTACCCCTGGCACCCCAAATTTACCTACTACTTCCTCCATAACGTTTTTACCCACTTTAGCATTGAAATCCCCAACCACCATTACTCTCACACTTGATTCAAAACTCCCCACGCATTCACTCAACATTTCCCAGAATCTCTCTCTCTCCTCTACACTTCTCTCTTCTCCAGGTGCATACACACTTACTATAACCCACTTTTCACATCCAATCTTTATTTTACTCCACATAATCCTTGAATTTATGCATTTGTAGTCCCTCTTTTCCTGCCACAGCTTATCCTTCAACATTATTGCTACTCCTTCTTTAGCTCTAACTCTATTTGAAACCCCTGACCTAATCCCATTTATTCCTCTCCATTGAAACTCTCCCACCCCCTTCAGCTTTGTTTCACTTAAAGCCAGGACATCCAGTTTCTTCTCATTCATAACATCCACAATCATCTCTTTCTTATCATTTGCACAACATCCACGCACATTCAGACTTCCCACTTTGACAATTTTCTTCTTCTTATTCTTTTTAGTAATCTTTACAGGAAAAGGGGTTACTAGCCCATTGTTCCCGGCATTTCAGTTGACTTTTACAACACGCATGGCTTACGGAGGAAAGATTCTTATTCCACTTCCCCAAGGATATAAAAGGAAAAGTAATAAGACCAAGAACTATTAAGATAAAATCAAAGAAAACTCAGATGAGTGTGTATAAATAAACGTGTACATGTATGTGTAGTGTGACCTAAGTGTAAGTAGAAGTAGCAAGACGTACCTGTAATCTTGCATATTTATGAGACAGACAAAAGACACCAGCAATCCTACCATCATGTAAAACAATTACAGGCTTTCATTTTACACTCACTTGGCAGGACAGTAGTACCTCCCTGGGTGGTTGCTGTCTACCAGCCAAATTACCGACTTCTGTGCACTTTTTAGGGTAGCTGTAACAGTTGAATGGGCAGTTTCTTATGCTCAGTCAATAGAATGTAAGGCATGTTAACGAAATAGCTAAGAATCTGATCAAATAGAACAATGGAACTGACATAAAACAGGACTCAAAGTGGGCAAAATTGGCAATGTGCAAATTGCCCCCAAACTGCTAACTTTGCACCTATATAATTCTTTAAGTTTTCCATCAAATTTCATACTTTTGGTGTCATTACTTTCAGAAAATGATTGTCTACCATTTTAGAAGAATCTTATTTTTAACACTTTGAGGGGCAACAGGCCCTCTCCCAAACTTGTTCTCAGGGTCAAAAAATTTTTGAAAAAAAAAAAAAAACAAAAAAAAAAAAAAGATAGAGCATATTTTTGTGAGTGTTATAGGCCAAAAAAAAAAAAACTTGCGATCAATACTTGCTGAGATATGGAGGCGTGAAGTTGACAGAAAGTGAGCCGCTTATGGCAACATCGCCGACTGCCGGTCACACGGTAATAATTTATTTATTATTTTTCTACTTTTTTCTTTTTTTTTAACATTTTATTTTTTCAAGTAACTTTTATGGCCTGTGAGATCAATATATGCCATATTTTGGATATATACACTCGTTGTATACTACACAATAACTGTACAAACATTGACAGGTGAACATTTTTACCTATTTCAGTCACATACTATTGTCTAGAAATATATACATAGTATTTATAGGTCCCAGCAATGTTTTTGTGGGGAAAGGAGTGTGGGTTTGTGTAAACAACATGGCTGACTGGCTGGCTAGCTGGCTGGCAGGCTGGCTGACTGACCAGCTGATTGACCAGCTGGCTGACTAGCTGGCTGGCCGGCTCTGTCTCACAGGTACACATAAATACAATTATACATAGTGTCAATTACCTAGGGAGATAATAACATGGTAGATAATAATAATAATAATAATAATAATAATAATAATAATAATAATAATTGAAGCATGGTGTAAGAGGTGTGTGTCACTCCTCTTATCTTATCACTTCACTAATGACAGTGGTGACATCTGATGAGGGTACATTGCTTTCGCTTTATTTGTTTTCACTTTACACAAACATGTCTGTTTGCCTCTCTTTCTGTCTCAGAGAGAGCCACTAGTGAACCAACACGTATTACACATGACGCAGTACGTCACATCTGAGTCCTGATACTATTATTTGACAGGCTATATTTTTGGGTTATCCTAGGCAATTTATACTATGTATAATTGTATTTATGTGTACCTGTGAGACAGACAGACAGACAGACAGACAGGCCGGCCAGCCAGTCAGCCAGTCAGCCAGCCAGTCAGTCAGCCAGCTAGCTAGCTAGATGCCTCACCAGTCAACCAGCCAGCCACCTGTCCAACCAGCCAGCCACCTGACCAGCCAGCCAGCCACCTGACCAGCCAGCCAGTCAGCCAGCCACCTGACCAGCCAGCAAGCCAGCCAATGTTGTTTACACAAATTCACACTGCCTTCCCCATCTTCAATTTTCAGTGACACTTCAATCTGTGTTAGAACTATCACTTGGGAAGGGAATAGTCTCAATTCAAGGAAGAGTGAGGTCTTCCTTACTGCTTGGCTTGGTGACAAAGGTGCACTGAATTACCACTCCCACAATGCAATGTAAGTGCCTAGATTTTTTCCTACTGCACACACTAACCACACAGATCCATTCTATCACATGCAAGCCTAACAGCTTTCTCCCGCTTGATTTGAAGGCACTAGAATTTATGTGTACAAGTACGTGACCAACCCTGGCTGCAATGACGTACTTGTATGTAACCGATCCTCAAAGGGTTAAAGTGAATACTGGGAGCAATATTGATTTTGGGGGTCTGGACAGTGAGAAGGTTAAAGTGATCCTTTGGTTAGCTACTGTCAAGATTGTTTGGCTGACTGCAAAAAAAATACAGCACATCTGAAGCTTCACTGGGTTGAAGTGTAAAAAAATGTAATCTGGTTTGTGGGCATTATCTCTGAGATAATGATTATGTACTGTGAAAAGAATGCAAATAAGAATCAGGTATGGAATCTGAAATTGTAGTACAGTGGACCCCCGGTTAACGAACTTTTTTCATTCCAGTAGTATGTTCAGGTGCCAGTACTGACCGAATTTTTTCCCATAAGGAATATTGTGAAGTAGATTAGTCCATTTCAGACCCCCAAACATACACATACAAACGCACTTACATAAATACACTTACATAATTGGTCGCATTTGGAGGTGATCGTTAAGCGGGGGTCCACTGTAGTTGCTTAGTCAAATGAGAGGACTGCTATACATCTTGCAAGGATGGCTGTCATATCTCCTTTGAATCAGAAGCCAGAGATATAGCCAGAAACAATGCAGATTCACAATTTATGGAACAATATTAACCCCTAAATTGTCCACACGTAGCTATACGTTCACGTGCGGCAGGCTCCGAATGTAGACCAACATTTTATTTTTCATTCCTTCAAAATTGGCGCGATAGGCCTGAGTCGCCTAGACATGAGAGAATGGATGTGTGCACTATGAAAAAAATCGGGGATGCTGGAGTACTGCGTGGTAACACCAGTTAGTTTCAGCTCCATCTTGGATCAACATCATGGTAAATCCCCGTGATTCACTGACGCCTCGGCGTATTAACACTCTACTATTCCCGGAAAGTGATACAGAACGCGAGTTTAGTGGTTTTGACTCCGATATAGCTACTAAAGATCAAGGAATTAGTGAAACATTTGTTGATAACCCAGATGACCTTCAGCCCATGACCTCTGGGGTGGCCAGTGTGGACAGTGTAGCCATACCAGACCCTCAGCCCAGCACTTCTGAGGTGGCTAGTGTGGCCACAACAGACCCTCAGCCCAGCACCTCTGGGGTTGCTAGTGTTACTTCCCAAAAGCAACTCCGCAAGAGGAAATTATCATTTTCCATGCATTTTGGTGATGACGATAGTGAAAGTGATGTAAGTGACGATGATGAAATCGATTTTATGCCGACAGACAATTCGTCAAATGAAAGTGATTATCATTTTTCCCCAGTGAAACGTACTTTTAGGCATCGTAACCTACATTCAGGCAGTGTGCCATATGTAGTCAGTGGCAAGGGCTGTGGCAGGTCACGATCCAAAACCCCAGCCACTGATAGTGATACTGATAATGAAGGTGAATATGCTGGGATGGAGGAAGAGGGGGGTGGCATGGTGCTTGGACCTCATGGCGCAGTGGGTGGGCAGAAAAAGGACCGCCTGGCACCCTCTCAACCATGCGCTGCCTCCACTCCTGTCCCTCCTCCTGCTCCCCCACGCCCCATGCCACAGGTCCACCCTGCACCATGTGACCGCGAATGGAACTGGACAGAAAGTACACCATTTGTGCCACATCCTTTCAATTTTGATGCCAGTGGAAGTGGCATCATGCCACACTGTCCCATCACAAATGAGTCTACAGAGTTAGACTATTTTCATCTATACTTTGATGAGCCAATAATGAACCTAATTGTTACCCAGACCAACATGTACTACCAGTATACAATGGACCACACAGATGTTTCAGAGTCTTCATGGCTGTGCAGGTGGAAAGATACAACTGTGGCTGAAATGTATTTATTCCTTGGCACTGTCATGCTTATGCCACACACCTATAAGAACAATATAGCACACTATTGGTCCACAGACCACTTCATCAGTACTCCAGTCTTCTGTGACCTTCCCTGGAACAGATTCACTCTGTTGCTATGAATGTTGCACTTCTCTGACAGGAATAAACCAAACAGAAATGACCTCTTATACAAAATCCGGGAATTGTTTATGTATCTGAAGCAAAAATTCAGTGACTACTTTTATCCATTCAAGAACATTGTTGTTAACGAGTCCTTAGTTCTGTTCAAAGGACAACTGTCATTCAAACAATATATACCAAGCAAACGTAATCGCTTTGGTATAAAACTCTTTGTTATGTGTGACTGAGACTGGTCTTGTGTTGGATGTCATTATCTACACAGGGAAAAATACACTTGGCGATACCAGGCGCATGTTGGGCATTTCTGGGGATGTTGTTCGCAAGATGATGGGGCCATACCTTGGCAGAGGTCATACATTGTTCACAGACAACTGGTATACAAGCCCTATGCTCGCAGATTCCCTACATGTAAACAATACTGATATACAGTGGACCCTCGCCTAACGATATTTAATCCGTTCCTGAGAGCTCAATGTTAGGCGAAATTATCGTTAGCCGAATTAATTTTTCCCATAAGAAATAATGGAAATCAAATTTATCCGTTCCTGACGCCCCAAAGTATGAAAAAAAAAATTTTACCACATGAAATATTAATTTTAATACACACAAACTGAAGAAGACATGTACAATTACATGGCACTTACCTTTATTGAAGATCTGGTGATGATTGATGGGATGGGAGGAGGGGAGAGTGTGGATGGTGTTAATGTTTAGAAGGGGAATCCCCTTCCATTACGACTTGAGATGTCAAGTCCTTTTCCGGGGTTACTTCCCTTCTTCTTTTAATGCCACTAGGACCAGCTTGAGAGTCACTGGACCTCTGTCGCACAACATATCTGTCCATAGAGGCCTGTGCCTCCCGTTCCTTTATGACATTCCTAAAGTGTTTCACAACACTGTCAGTGTAACAGTCACCAGCACAGCTTGCAATACCTGTGTGAGGGTGATTTTCCTCAAAAAAGGTTTGC
Organism: Cherax quadricarinatus; assembly: GCF_038502225.1. Taxonomy (NCBI): domain Eukaryota; kingdom Metazoa; phylum Arthropoda; class Malacostraca; order Decapoda; family Parastacidae; genus Cherax; species Cherax quadricarinatus. The sequence goes on along the minus strand of NW_027195672.1, from coordinate 17,826 downwards.
ACTTTAAGCCACATTGCACACATTTCCTTAATCTTTGAAGTAGGCAACTTCCTCAATTTCTCTATCCCCTCCTCCGGAGCAGTTTCCTCAGGTCTGGCCTCTTGCTGTTGAAGATGATTTTGCAGCTCATCAGTGGTTAGTTCATCATTGACCTCCTCCACCAACTCTTCCACATCCTCCCCACTAACCTCCAACCCCAAGGACTTCCCCAATGCGACAATTGATTCCACAACTGGCATAGGCTTCTCAGGGTTAGCCTCAAATCCTTCAAAATCCCTTTTGTCTACACATTCTGGCCACAGTTTCTTCCAAGCAGAGTTCAAGGTCCTCTTAGTCACTTCCTCCCAAGCCTTACCTATAATGTTTACACAATTGAGGATGCTAAAGTGATCTCTCCAAAACTCTCTTAGAGTCAATTGAGTTTCTGTGGTCACTACAAAGCACCTTTCAAACATAGCTTTTGTGTAGAGTTTTTTGAAGTTTGCAATGACCTGCTGGTCCATGGGCTGCAGGAGAGGAGTGGTATTAGGAGGCAAAAACTTGACCTTAATGAAGCTCATGTCCCCAGAAAGTCGCTCTACCACATCTGAAGGATGACCAGGAGCAATGTCTAATACCAGGAGGCACTTAAGGTCCAATTTATTTTCCAGGAGGTAATTTTTCAGTGGTGGCAAATGCATGGTGTAACCAGTCATAGAAAAGGTCTCTAGTGACCCATGCCTTACTGTTTGCCCTCCACATCACACACAAATTAGCCTTGAGGACATTGTTTTTCCTGAACACTCTGGGAGTTTCAGAGTGATACACCAATAAAGGCTTCACTTTGCAATCACCACTAGCATTAGCACACAGAGTAAGCCTGTCTTTCATAGGCTTATGTGCTGGAAGTGCCTTTTCCTCCTGAGTAATGTAGGTCCTGCTTGGCATTTTCTTCCAAAACAGGCCTGTTTCATCACAATTAAACACTTGTTCAGGTTTCAATTCTTTACTGTCTATGTACTCCTTGAATTAGTTCACATATTTTTCAGCTGCTTTTTGGTCCAAACTGGCAGCCTCACCATGCTTTATCACACTATGTATGCCACTACGATTCTTAAATCTCTCAAACCAATCTTTGCTGGCCTTAAATTCACTCACATCACCATTAGTTGCAGGCATTTTTCTAATTAAATCGTCATGCAACTTCCTAGCCTTTTCACATATGATCGCTTGAGAGGTGCTATCTCCTGCTATCTGTTTTTCGTTTATCCACACCAATAACAGTCTCTCAACATCTTCTATCACTTGCGATCTCTGTTTTGAAAACAAAGTTGCACCTTTGGCAAGAACAGCTTCCTTGATTGCCATTTTCTTGGCACAACAGTGTATAGAAAGGGGTTTAGTTATAGGTAATACATATTTTAAGAAAAAGAGGATAAATAAGTATACACGATATGATGTAGGGCGAAATGACAGTAGTTTGTTGGATTATGTATTAGTAGATAAAAGACTGTTGAGTAGACTTCAGGATGTACATGTTTATCGAGGGGCCACAGATATATCAGATCACTTTCTAGTTGTAGCTACACTGAGAGTAAAAGGTAGATGGGATACAAGGAGAATAGAAGCATCAGGGAAGAGAGAGGTGAAGGTTTATAAACTAAAAGAGGAGGCAGTTAGGGTAAAATATAAACAGCTATTGGAGGATAGATGGGCTAATGAGAGCATAGGCAATGGGGTCGAAGAGGAATGGGGTAGGTTTAAAAATGTAGTGTTAGAGTGTTCAGCAGAAGTTTGTGGTTACAGGAAAGTGGGTGCAGGAGGGAAGAGGAGCGATTGGTGGAATGATGATGTAAAGAGAGTAGTAAAGGAGAAAAAGTTAGCATATGAGAAGTTTTTACAAAGTAGAAGTGATGCAAGGAGGGAAGAGTATATGGAGAAAAAGAGAGAGGTTAAGAGAGTGGTGAAGCAATGTAAAAAGAGAGCAAATGAGAGAGTGGGTGAGCTGTTATCAACAAATTTTGTTGAAAATAAGAAAAAGTTTTGGAGTGAGATTAACAAGTTAAGGAAGCCTAGAGAACAAATGGATTTGTCAGTTAAAAATAGGAGAGGAGAGTTATTAAATGGAGAGTTAGAGGTATTGGGAAGATGGAGGGAATATTTTGAGGAATTGTTAAATGTTGATGAAGATAGGGAAGCTGTGATTTCGTGTATAGGGCAAGGAGGAATAACATCTTGTAGGAGTGAGGAAGAGCCAGTTGTGAGTGTGGGGGAAGTTCGTGAGGCAGTAGGTAAAATGAAAGGGGGTAAGGCAGCCGGGATTGATGGGATAAAGATAGAAATGTTAAAAGCAGGTGGGGATATAGTTTTGGAGTGGTTGGTGCAATTATTTAATAAATGTATGGAAGAGGGTAAGGTACCTAGGGATTGGCAGAGAGCATGCATAGTTCCTTTGTATAAAGGCAAAGGGGATAAAAGAGAGTGCAAAAATTATAGGGGGATAAGTCTGTTGAGTGTACCTGGTAAAGTGTATGGTAGAGTTATAATTGAAAGAATTAAGAGTAAGACGGAGAATAGGATAGCAGATGAACAAGGAGGCTTTAGGAAAGGTAGGGGGTGTGTGGACCAGGTGTTTACAGTGAAACATATAAGTGAACAGTATTTAGATAAATCTAAAGAGGTCTTTGTGGCATTTATGGATTTGGAAAAGGCGTATGACAGGGTGGATAGGGGGGCAATGTGGCAGATGTTGCAAGTGTATGGTGTAGGAGGTAGGTTACTGAAAGCAGTGAAGAGTTTTTACGAGGATAGTGAGGCTCAAGTTAGAGTATGTAGAAAAGAGGGAAATTTTTTCCCAGTAAAAGTAGGCCTTAGACAAGGATGTGTGATGTCACCGTGGTTGTTTAATATATTTATAGATGGGGTTGTAAGAGAAGTAAATGCGAGGGTCTTGGCAAGAGGCGTGGAGTTAAAAGATAAAGAATCACACACAGGGTGGGAGTTGTCACAGCTGCTCTTTGCTGATGACACTGTGCTCTTGGGAGATTCTGAAGAGAAGCTGCAGAGATTGGTGGATGAATTTGGTAGGGTGTGCAAAAGAAGAAAATTAAAGGTGAATACAGGAAAGAGTAAGGTTATGAGGATAACAAAAGATTAGGTGATGAAAGATTGAATATCAGATTGGAGGGAGAGAGTATGGAGGAGGTGAACGTATTCAGATATTTGGGAGTGGACGTGTCAGCGGATGGGTCTATGAAAGATGAGGTGAATCATAGAATTGATGAGGGAAAAAGAGTGAGTGGTGCACTTAGGAGTCTGTGGAGACAGAGAACTTTGTCCTTGGAGGCAAAGAGGGGAATGTATGAGAGTATAGTTTTACCAACGCTCTTATATGGGTGTGAAGCATGGGTGATGAATGTTGCAGCGAGGAGAAGGCTGGAGGCAGTGGAGATGTCATGTCTGAGGGCAATGTGTGGTGTGAATATAATGCAGAGAATTCGTAGTTTGGAAGTTAGGAGGAGGTGCGGGATTACCAAAACTGTTGTCCAGAGGGCTGAGGAAGGGTTGTTGAGGTGGTTCGGACATGTAGAGAGAATGGAGCGAAACAGAATAACTTCAAGAGTGTATCAGTCTGTAGTGGAAGGAAGGCGGGGTAGGGGTCGGCCTAGGAAGGGTTGGAGGGAGGGGGTAAAGGAGGTTTTGTGTGCGAGGGGCTTGGACTTCCAGCAGGCATGCGTGAGCGTGTTTGATAGGAGTGAATGGAGACAAATGGTTTTTAATACTTGACGTGCTGTTGGAGTGTGAGCAAAGTAACATTTATGAAGGGATTCAGGGAAACCGGCAGGCCGGACTTGAGTCCTGGAGATGGGAAGTACAGTGCCTGCACTCTGAAGGAGGGGTGTTAATGTTGCAGTTTAAAAACTGTAGTGTAAAGCACCCTTCTGGCAAGACAGTGATGGAGTGAATGATGGTGAAAGTTTTTCTTTTTCGGGCCACCCTGCCTTGGTGGGAATCGGCCAGTGTGATAATAAAAAAAAATAATAATAAAATAACAGTAGCAATGGTTGATTGGGGTTTTGTGTACAATCTGGCCAGCTCGGAGACACGCACTCCACTTTCATACTTAGCAATGATCTCTTTCTTCATATCCATAGTAATTCTCACCCTTTTTGCTGTAGGGTTGGCACTAGAAGCTTTCTTGGGGCCCATGGTGACTTATTTTGCAGGTGCAGTCACTAAAAACGCTGTGATAATATGAAATGTTCCGATTGTATGTTTGGATGCGACCGCGGTGGCTGGCTTGTAAACACTGGCACCCACGGGACACGTGAGGCACGCTCAGGCCGCAATTGGATGCGTCTCGAACGGAATGAATCGCGTTGGGCGAGTTTTTTAGCGCTAGCCGAGGCAAAATTTTTGCGTTAATATGTATCGCCAGCCGGATTTAACGTTATGCAATGCGTTCGTCAGGCGAGGGTCCACTGTATGTAGAACAGTGAGAAGTAGAAAACACATGCCAAGGTTCACTGGAGGAAGTTTAGTAGAAGTGTTTCACGCCAATGACATCATGGCACTGACATGGCATGACAAACGGGACGTGACGTTGATATCAACCATCCACAGAAACGAGATGGTACAGACAGACTGAGCAGGTTCAACAATGAACCTATTGTAAAGCCAGCTGCTGTCATCAACTATACGAACAATATGCGACTAGCCAACAAGTGTGACATGATAATAAGGTTTGTTGACTGTTTGCGTAGGAGTTGCAAGTGGTATATAAAAGTTTTTTCCACCTTGCAGACATTGCAATGCTCAATGCTTTCAACATGTAAGAAATAAAGACTAGGGAGCAACAACAATATGCAGAATTCACCCTCAATATCATCAAGCAGATAACGAAAAAGTATGGTACCACACCTATACCTGTCACTCCACAGCGACCTGTTACCCCACAACAGCGACCTGTCACTCCACAAAAAGAGGGGAAGTGCCTGACCGAATAATCATTAACTGTCACTGCCTGGTACCATTACCATCTACCCCAAAAAAGAAGTACTCTCAGAAAAAGTGTGTTGTGTGTGCTTACACTAAACAGCAACCCCAAGTGCGAAAAGACACATGATACATGTGTTAGCAATGTGGGGTGGCACTCTGTATGAATCCATGGTTCTTGGAGTACCATACAGTGATGGACTTCTAGAAACATAAATGGGACTTGTAAATACCTTGTATATATATGTAAACAATAGTATGTGACTGAACCAGGTGTACAAATTCACTTATCAGTGTGAACATGTGTGTTTGTGACAGTATGATTACTAATTCAGTACCAAACATTTGTGTCTCAACATGAATTGGCTATGAAATCAAAAGATCTGGAACAAAACATTATTATCATAACATAAAAACAACAAAAAATAGAAAAGAATTGGAAAAAATGCTAAATGTTTATTATTTCTGCAAGCGGCAGTGCTCCAGGTTGCCAACACCTCATCATTTAGCACCAACTTCGCGGGTTTATATCTTGGTAAGTACTGACCCTAAAAAATTTTTTTTTTATCCTATACCATTTATAAAAATGCACTCTTCAATTTAAAAACAAAAAACAATTTTTTTATTTTTTCAAAATACAGTGGACCCCCGCATAACGATCACCTCCCATTGCGACCAATTATGTAAGTGTATTTATGTAAGTGCGTTTGTACGTGTATGTTTGGGGGTTTGAAATGGACTAATCTACTTCTCAATATTCCTTATGGGAACAAATTCGGTCAGTACTGGCACCTGAACATACTTCTGGAATTAGACACATGTGCAACTTTTGGGTATCTTTATTGAGGAAACGTTTCGCCACACAGTGGCTTCATCAGTCCATACGTAGGAGAAACTTGAAGAACAGGAGGAGAATGAGGTAATCAGTCCCTCAACCTTGAGTCGATGTGTTCAGTCCATCAATCTTGAATAGAATACGGCATATGAGCGGAGAAGCAGCTTATAAACCGTATGGCAGGAGAGATGCAGCAGTCATAGGTGGTGTCACATTTGTTCAATGTGGAAGTAGGTTGTGCCCAAGAATTAGGCAAGCGAAGAATTCCTAAGTATTAAGATCCCAAGAAGTTGCAGTGTCTGACAGGTTTGTAGATGAATGGTTCAGAGAACCGACATGTTGATAAATTAGACACATGTGCAACTCTTGGGTATCTTTATTGAGGAAACGTTTCGCCACACAGTGGCTTCATCAGTCCATACGTAGGGGAAACTTGAAGAACAGGAGGAGAATGAGGTAATCAGTCCCTCAACCTTGAGTCGATGTGTTCAGTCCATCAATCTTGAATAGAATACGGCATATGAGCGGAGAAGCAGCTTATAAACTGAATGGCAGGAGAGATGCAGCAGTCATAGGTGGTGTCACATTTGTTCAATGTGGAAGTAGGTTGTGCCCAAGAATTAGGCAAGCGAAGAATTCCTAAGTATAAAGATCCCAAGGAGTTGACACTGCAACTTCTTGGGATCTTAATACTTAGGAATTCTTCGCTTGCCTAATTCTTGGGCACAACCTACTTCCACATTGAACAAATGTGACACCACCTACGACTGCTGCATCTCTCCTGCCATACAGTTTATAAGCTGCTTCTCCGCTCATATGCCGTATTCTATTCAAGATTGATGGACTGAACACATCGACTCAAGGTTGAGGGACTGATTACCTCATTCTCCTCCTGTTCTTCAAGTTTCTCCTACGTATGGACTGATGAAGCCACTGTGTGGCGAAACGTTTCCTCAATAAAGATACCCAAGAGTTGCACATGTGTCTAATTTATCAACATGTCGGTTCTCTGAACCATTCATCTACAAACCTGTCAGACACTGCAACTTCTTGGGATCTTAATACTTAGGAATTCTTCGCTTGCCTAATTCTTGGGCACAACCTACTTCCACATTGAACAAATGTGACACCACCTATGACTGCTGCATCTCTCCTGCCATACGGTTTATAAGCTGCTTCTCCGCTCATATGCCGTATTCTATTCAAGATTGATGGACTGAACACATCGACTCAAGGTTGAGGGACTGATTACCTCATTCTCCTCCTGTTCTTCAAGTTTCTCCTACGTATGGACTGATGAAGCCACTGTGTGGCGAAACGTTTCCTCAATAAAGATACCCAAGAGTTGCACATGTGTCTAATTTATCAACATGTCGGTTCTCTGAACCATTCATCTACAATACTTCTGGAATGAAAAAATATCATTAACCGGGGGTCCACTGTATTCAGAGCGGGTTAAATTTTAAACAATCGTCTGTCATACGTAGGCCTACCAGGCCTCTCCTGCCAAATCTGAAGCTGCTAGAATTTAGGCATAGATCTACATTATGGACCCCTGACATCAATGACATAGTTTTACGTGGCAACCTCTGATGAAGTTAAAAATCATTAAAAAAACTATCGTTTCAATATATCAATAAACATACGCACTTGCGACGTCTCCTGTTCTCCGGCTCCTCTGTTTTGATGACAATCTGACTTTCATCAAGGTGCTGTACGGGGTCAGCATGTAATAACTTTTCTCTCTTGATAGACCTATAAAAATAAAAAAAAGTAAGTAAGTTATGTTTTTTTAACAACCTGGTGTACAGTACAGTGGAACCTCAGTTTATGTTAATAATTCATTCCAGAAAGTCTGACAAAAACCGAATTTGATGAAAACTGAAGCAATACTTCCCATAAGAAATAATGTAAATCCAATTAATCCGTTCCAGACACCCAAAAGTATTAACAAAAAATAAATCTTATAGAAAATAACTAGTTTTATGTACAGAAAACAATGAGAAATAAATATAAAGGACTAATGAAATGGATAAATGAACATTTAATATCACTTTTACCTGTATTGAAGACTCTTGTTGGCATATGGAAGACGTGAGGAGGGGAGAGGTCGGAGGATAGATTACTGGTTGGAAGGGGAATCCCTCTCCATAAGGAATTCAGGTCTCAAGTCCCTATCTGGGGTTACCTCACTTCTTTGTCTTTTACTGGCACTGGACCCCTGTTGCACAAAAAATCTCTCCGGAGAGGTCTGTTTCTGGTGTCTCATTAAGTTGGTAAGTAAGCTTCTTTTGGTGCAAAATTAAAAGTTTGTATGCCATGGTAGGTATAATTCACATAAAAAAAGGTCTGTTAATACATAATTTTTTAAAAGATTTATTTTAAGGGAATTTTGGTTTGCTGACTAACTCTACCAAAGCAACTACCTATACATATTTCCAGAGTGGCAATGGAAATAGTTCCCTGTAGAATTCCATGACTTTGGGTGGAGAGTGGTAGAAACATCAAGGGGGATCCCTTGTAGTTGTAGAGGATTCTTGATCCTATGTGTAGGAGTTATTTTTGTTCCTTTGTTAAAATATTTCTCTTTTCGAGACAGCACTTGCAGTTTAATGGACTTCGGAAATGCAAGACAAAATCTGCTGGGTTAGTTGATTCAGGAAAAAAAATGATAAAGGTACATTGGTTACAGAATTGTCATTTATTGGTATGATCACATCAAAACAATCTTATCTCTGTCTACCACAGTGGCTGTTACTAGCCACCCACTCTCCCTCATTAGTTCATTAAATAGAGGGTTTACTTCTGTTGTATTATATTTACTGTACTCTTATTGTTGAAAATTTGTTGCAAAATTTAATTATCTACTGGGAGTTTTTGTGTAGGTAATGCATGCTTAATATGATGTATAATCTGCAAATTTTCTCTGTACAGCCTCTCCTCACTTTGCGACATACAGTAGGGCCCCACTTTACAGCATTCTATTAATACGGACATTTCAAATTATGACCAAAACTCGCTATACAGTTCCCCCACCTGACTTTCTAATATGGTCACTGTGCCCCACCTGGTTTGTTCACAATCTCCGTGAGCTCGGTAAGCACAACGTCTCTCCATTATGTCTGGAAACTCCAAAATTTCAAGTGTTTTTAAAAGTTATTTCATATTTTATATGTACAGTAGACCAGTAGTTACGTTCCTGAAAATGCCGTGTTAGGTAAAATCGTGTTAGATGAACTGAAGAATATATGGGAAAAATAGGTCACTCGGTAAGTCATTCAGTAAGTCAAGTCATTCAGTAAGTCAGTCAAGTCACTCAGCAAGTCAGTCAAGTCACTCAGTAAGTCAGTCAACTCACTCAGTAAGTCAGTCAAGTCATTCAGTCAGTCAGTCAAGTCACTCAGTAAATCAGTGAAGTCAATCAGCAGGTCAGTCAAGTCACTCAGTCAAGTCACTCAGTAAGTCAGTCAAGTCACTCAGTAAGTCAGTCAAGTCACTCAGTAAGTCGGTCATTAACCCTTTCAGGGTCCAAAGGCAAAATCTGAAGGGGTGCCCCCAGTGTCCAAGAAATTTTGAAAAAAAAAAAAAAAAAAAAAAAAAAAAAAAAAAAATTACAGAATTAAAGATAATATTTTTGTGAAGGTAATAAAAAAAAAATTCTGATCAGTAATTACCGAGATATAGAGGCGGGAAGTTGACTCAGAATGACCGGGTGGTGGCAACATCAGCGGCTTCCGCAAAATCGCATTTCTTTATTTTACGTTTTTTATACTTTTTTCTTTTCTTTTCTAAGTGTTTCTTTTTCTTGTAACATTTGTAGCCTGTGAGACCAATACTGTATATAATGTACAGTAGGGCCCCACTTATATGGCAGGTTAGGCTCCAGGCTACCGCCGTAAAGCGGAAATCGCCGTAAAGTGGAACACCCTTTTTTTCTACTTATAAATGCATACAAATACTAGATAACAAGTTTACACTAACATATGTTAAGTTAGCAATAGAACTAGGCATCAAAAAACAATAAAAAAGTACAATACACACATTACTTACCTTAAAATATTTATAGTCTTAATCTAGGATGAGACAAGTAGTATTTATTGTAAGAAATCAAGTGTGGTATGTATGGTAGTCAGCCGGGCTACCATACCAGGCCACATAATATTCTATTACATTTAAGCATCCCAGAGCGATAAAATGCATATACAGTTTACTCATTGCTTACCTTAAAATATTTGTAGTCTTAATCTAGGGTGAGACAAGTAGTATTTATTGTAAGAAATCAAGTGTGGTATGTATGGTAGTCAGCCGGGCTACCATACCAGGCCATTCCACCCACACATACTATTCTATGATATTTAAGCATCCCAGAGTGATAAACTGCATATACAGTTCACTCATTACGTACGTTACCTTGTTATGTAAACAAACTAGGCAAAGGTAAGTTTTGTAAACAAACTAAGTGTACATGTCGGGTTTGTGTACAAGTTACGTTGTGTACAAGTTGTCTCTACATTGATACGGTAGAATAAATAAAGAAGAACACTCCCATTCTCATGTAACATCATTTTGAGAAATGACACTCTGAGTGAAGGCAATGGAAATAAGTCACTCTGACTTTTTTGGGTTATCCTAGGTTCTCTACACATATGCTGTTATGTATGATAATCTATGTAACTGTATTTGTGTATACCTGAATAAACTTACATACATACAAAAGGAATAATTTCCTACAGTTACCCCCAGTAACACATTTTCTATGTTAGATTAGAGAAAATGTTATTCTTGCCGTCACTTGTACAAGTTATCTGGCTACCACATCTTATATTTATGTTTATTTATTCTGTTGCGAGGTGTATTTATCATCTTTATATGTTATGTATCATGCTTATTATATAATTTTGAAAAAAATATCATGGATGGATTAATGAAAATGTGTATATTAACGTAATGTACGACATTTAATGAGACTCGGTGATTATTATTATTTCTTTCTTTCAACACACTGGCCGTATCCCACCGAGGCGGGATGGCCCAAAAGGAAAAACAAAAGCTTCTCCTTCTAAATTTAGTAATATATACAGAAGGGGTTACTAGACCCTTGCTCCTGGCATTTTAGTCGCCTCTTACAACACGCATGGCTTACGGAGGAAGAATTCTGTTCCACTTCCCCATGGAGGATTATTATTATTATTATTATTATTATTATTATTATTATTATTATTATTATTTCTATTATGGCGTCACTTGTGCAAGTCGTCTGCTACCACATCTTATATTTATGTTTATTTATTCTTCTGTGGGGTGTATTTATCATATTTATATGTTATGCATCGTGTTTATTAAATAATTTTGAAAAAATATTATAGATGGATTAATGAAAATGTGTATATTAACGTAATATACGACATTTAAATGAGACTCGGTGATTATTATTATCATTACTAATATGACTTCTGGAGACATAAGACACTCTTACTGATTTTAATGTGTACCTGCATGCCAGCACAGTGTGTAAGTTTATTTTAATTACAGGTATACTAAGTATAATTATCAGAGTATATATAAAATATGAAATAACTTTTAAAAACACTTAAAATTTTGGAGTTTCCAGACAAAACGGAGAGATTTAGTGCTTACGGATCTCACAGAGAATGTAAACAAACCGGGTGGGGCGCGGTGACTGTATTAGAAAGTAAGGTGGGGGAGCCGTATAGTGAGTTTTGGTCATGATTTGAAATGACCATATTAGCGGAACGCCGTAATGCAAAACGCCGCAAAGCGGGGCCCTACTGTATATACATACACTCACTGTATTGAACACAATAACTGCACTAAAGTTATTATAATATTGTTTACCACTATTGTTTACTACAATAAACATGCACAAATGTTGTATAATACTAATGTTCTGTTATATATTTACATATGTACAGTCACTGGACATGTTTCTAAAACTGCTGCAGCCTGTGGAAGTCCTTGAAACAAGGTACCGTGCACAGAGGTACCTTACATTCCTCACACATAAACCGAGTGTCTTTGTTGCCATTGTTTTGTTTGTGTACAAACAACACATCTCTTCTGAGCAGGTGTTGTTACCTGGTACTTCATTATGAGTTGTCTGACAACAGACAAACAAAATTCACCATATGGTGGTCTGTTGCTGGTCTTCATTTGGTACACATTATATGCATTGAGCATTGAAATGTCCATGAGATGGAAGAAAAGTTTCATGTACCACTTGTAACTCTTACGAACACAATCAACAAAGCCAATCTGCATGTCACATTTGTCAACCAAACGCATGTTTTGTGTATAATCAATCACTGTCACTGGTTTTCGAATATGTTCATTAGTAACTCTATCAACTTTGCCACTGTCTTGCATTTAGATAAGGTAAATGGTTGTCAACAATGTGACATCTCGTTTGTCATGCCACCATAATGTCATGATGTCATTGGCAGTAAACACCTGCACGTCATCACCACGAGCACCTGCGTTGAGCCTGGGCATATGTTTACAATTAGAACACACTGTGCCACACACATCTGTCATGTTCACTCACAAGAAATCACTGAGTAAAGGGCTTGTGTACCAGTTATCAGTATATAATGTATGCCCCTTGATTCCCAATAACATACTGGTATCTTTCAATGTTTTACTTCCCGTGTATACAATAATATCCAATACCAGGCCACTGTCACAGTCACAGAGTACAAAGTTTTATACCAAAGCGTTTCCTCTTGCTCGGTATATACTGCTTGAACGACAGTCTACCTTTGAACAAAATCAAAAACTCATCAATTACAAGATTCTTCAATGGATAAAAGTACATGTTGAACTTTTGTTTGAGATACATAAAAACATTTCTAATCTTGTATAACCTGTCACTTCTGTCAGGCCTGGTTTTGTCAGAGAAGTGCAACATACGTAACAATAAGATAAACCTGTTCACTGGGATGATATCACTGAAGGACGGGGTAGAAATCAGCCGATCTGTGGACCAGTATGATTTTATATTATGCTTATAGACATGAGGCATAAGCATTATTGTTGCAAAAAGCAAATACATTTCAGCCACAGTTGTCTCTTTCCACTGGTGTAGTCTTGACTGTGGTGATATCATTGTATTTGCCATGGTGTACTCAAAATACTTGTTACTTTCCCTGACAATAGTGTCCATCAAGGGCTGGTCAAAGAATAGTTCAAAGAATTTCAGTTCATTGGCAGTGGTTCCAAGGGGACAAGTAGGTAGAATTCCACTTTGAGAGTCATCAAACTGGTGGGGACTGGGAACAAAACTGGGATTTTGCTGCCAATCCCAGATGCGGTTTGCTGGTGGATACTGGACATCATAAGCTGTTTGTGGTTGCAGCTGTAGTTGTGGTGGGGTGGTGGCTGATGCTCCGCTTTGTCCTTGAGCTGAGGAGTCAGAGGCGTGGGTCCCAGCCTGGGCTGGTGAGTCATGCATGGCCGTAGCACTACCACCAACACTACCACTATCACCACCAATACCACCACCTACTGATGCCTGTGGTCTATCCATGCCAAGTGTAGCCATATCATCCTCACTCACTATCTATTCCTGGTGTAGGGCCACAGGATGTACTCCGTCCCCTGGGCACTGCATAGGGAGCACTACCCGAGTGCATGCAGTGGCGTATATACCGACACTTCACTGGTGAATATGATTCCTCACTATCGCTACTCAAATGATCATCAAGAGCAATAAAATCACAGTCCACATCACTATCATTATCATTACTGAAGTCTGAAGCCTGGCCACTTGAAAATATTAGTTTTCTCTTGCGACGAGGTACAACTGAACGTGACTGAGACGTGCCCACACCAGAGGTAGAAGGTTGAGGATCGTCAGGATTTTCTGCACTATTTTCGATATTCTGGTCATTGCTTTCGGTCACTAATTGATCAAATCCATAGATTTCCTCATTTCCACTTCCATCAGAGTCAGAACTATCAGTTACGAAGAGAAGAGCCCCAATTTGCCTCGGAGTGAGAGCTGCCTTGCGGCAAGGCATGGTGAACAAAGATTACTGAGGCGGAGTTCCCGCAATGCCAGGCGGGTCCTAGAATTTTGGTTTACAGTGCGCACACACCACGCAGACACGTTCTCTCAGATGTAGGCCTACCAGCCTTCTCACACTAAATTTGATGCTGCTAGAATTTTGCGATCTACGGCATGGACCCTGAAAGGGTTAAGGAAGTCAGTCAAGTCACTCAGTAAGTAAGTCAAGTCATTCAGTAAGTCAGTCAGGTCACTCAGCAAGTCAGTCAAGTTACTCAGTAAGTCAGTAAAGTCATTCAGTCAAGTCATTCAGCAAGTCAGTCAAGTCACTCAGTAAGTCAGTCAAGTCACTCAGTAAGTCAGTCAGCTCAGTCATTCAGTAAGTCACACAAACTCATGTTTACCTCTTTTTCTGTGTACAAAGTAACACATTATTACGTCTACAGGTTATCTCTTGTCTAATAACTTTGTTTCTTTGTTAATTCTAAGACTTATGTGCTTATACCTCTTCGTGCCACTTTCAGCAACACTGGTATGGCTACTGGGTGTCATGATTGCTTGGCAGATACTAGATATAGTAATTAAAATATCATGACACAATTCACAAACACAGCTGCCTTGTAGCAGAGAAAGACTGGACTGGACACCTACGAATTACGAATGCTGGGATGGTGGGGTGGTGTCAGGGAGTGGTAGGGGATGACGGGAGAGCTCCCCGGCTGCTCCACAACATGGCGGCCGCTTGAGCAAAAGAGAATTATTTTTTCCTTCCCACAAACTGAACCATGTTAAATTAATTATACGACATGTTACATAAAATTGTGATACAATTCTTCAATCGTGCAATACCCAAATCATGCCAAATAAACTCGTGCTAAATGTCGGTCTACTGTACAGTGGAACCTCGACTTACGAGTTTAGTCCGTTTCAGGAGGTAGCTCGTAACTCAATTTACTCATATATCAAATTAATTTTCCTCATTTAAATTAAATTAAAAAGCCATTAATTCGTTCCTGCACTCTGGAGAGACGAGAAAAAATACTTGAATATGACACTGTTATCAATTGTACGGATTATTTATCTATCACAATTCATCTGACATAATAAACAATATAATTAACACAGAAACATGATACATACTCTAGAATGAATAAAATAAGCCATAATATGGTGGCAGAGGCAGCAGCGGAAGAGCCCGCCCTTTCCTGTGTGTATACATGTATGCTGAGAGTATCTTCCCATGCTCTTATTGTAAGAGAAAATGGAGTATTTTTTAGGCTAACTGCGGTAGATCACTAGTATTATAAGGAAAACACTAAAAATATTGTATATAAACACATAATAAATCATAATACACTACAGAATGTAAAAAAATAATAAACTGTTTATATAAAGAGTATATGTACTTACACATTGAACATAACTGATACAATTTGTTTTGTGTAATCACTGAACATAACTAATATGGTATCTCCTGCAAGCTGCATCTCTCTCAACCACGTCAGCAGCAGCTTCTCCATCTTTTCATGGACAGAGGTCCTCAGCTTAGATGTTATTGTAATGCCCTTGGCTGGAGCTATAGCCTTTATCGACTTCTGCTGCTTTAGTATCGTACATATAGGAGATGTACTGCGCTGGTATTGTCTGGCTAAATCCACAACTCGTGCACCCTGCTTATGTTTATCTATGATTTCATGCATTAATTCCATTTAAATCATTGTCTTTTTCTTCTCAGCACTGTCCTTTGCACTTATTTTCTTAGGACCCATGCTTAGAAAAGTGAAATTTGGCCAAATGACTGTCAAAATTGTAAGCAAAGCAGGAGAGAACTGCTTTGACAGTGATGTGAACATGTGTACTGCCAACTAGCGGCAGCATTCTGAATTATTATTACGGACGTATTATGTACATTATTATTATTATTACATATTAATTTAGTGAAATGAAGCTCTATCGTTACTGTAATGATAATAATAATAATAATAATAATAATAATAATAATTATTATTATTATTATTATTATTATTAATTTAGGGAACTAGAGTACATATCCAATTCCCTAGATCAAAGAGACCCTCACCAGAGTCAAGGAACCTTGACACTGGTGAGGGGCTCTTGATCTAGGGAACTGGATATGTCCTCAATTAATAATAATAATAATAATAATAATAATAATAACAAAAATAAAATAAAAATAATTATAATGATAGAGCTTCAGCTCCCTAAATTATAATAAAAATTATAATAATTATCACAATAACAATAGAGCTTCAGTTCCCTAAATTAATAATAATACATTATTATAACAACGACAGCTTCAGAACGAAGGTAACTCAGTGCACTGTTTACCTGGCTGTGGGAGCAGTTCTCTCCTGCTTTGCTTACATTTTTGACAGTCATTTGGCCAAATTTCGCTTTTATAACCATAGGTCCTAAGAAAGTAAGTGTAAAGGACAGTGCTGAGAAGAAAAAGATGATGATTTCCATTTTTATTATTATTAATTTAGGGAACTAGAGCACATATCCAATTCCCTAGATCAAAAGCCCCTCACCAGCATCAAGGAACCTTGATGCTGATGAGGGGCTTCAGTTGCCTAAATTATTATCAATAATAATAGTTATAATAATAATTATTATTACAATAATGATGGAGCTTCAGTTCCCTAAACTAATAATAATAATACATTATTATAATAACAAGCGCTTCAGAATGAAGCCAACTCAGTGCACTGTTTACCTAACTGTGGGAGTAGTTCTCTCCTGCTTTTTTTTTTACAGTCATTTGGCCAAATTTTGCTTTTCTAACCATGGGTCCTAAGAAAGTAAGTGCAAAGGACAGTGCTGAGAAGAAAAAGGGGATGATTTCCATGGAATTAAAGCATGAAATCATAGATAAACAAGAGAGGTGTCCAGGTCTTGGGTTGAGGGGGGGAAGTGGGGGGGGGAGCTGGCTCGTAACTCAGAGCAAAAAATCGACTGATCGACGGCTCGTATCTCAAAAAACTCGTATGTTGGGACACTCGTAAGTCAAGGTTCCATTGTACTCTCATATAAAATATGTGCAGGTACCATCTGACTTACGACCGAGCTTGGTTCCGACCAACCGGTCATAAGTCGAAATGGACATAAGTCGAACCTTACTACTGAATATCAACATAACATTTTTGTAATGACTTTATTTTGTTTTATTTTCGTATTTCATTTTTTACTTTACTTTTTATGCTGTAATAATGTTGGTAGAATTACTGACAATATGTAAAGTAAAAGGACACAAGTGCAACTAATGTGACATTTTATTGTGGCAACATTTCACTCTCCAGGAGCTTTGTCAAGCTGTAACGGCTTGACAAAGCTCCTGGAGAGCGAAACGTTGCCACAATGTCATATTAGTTGCACTTGTGTCCTTTTACTTTACTTTTTATGCTGTTAGTACTGTATTTTATACTGTAAGGTTTAGGATAAACACTGTGTAAAACACAAACAGTTGTTTATTTCCCAGAAATTTGGCACACAAAACACGGTCGTAAGTTGAGTGGTCGTATGTCGAGCAGGTCGTAAGTCGGATGGTAGGTGTATACCTGTACCTAAATAAATTTACACACTGTGCTGGCATGCAGGTACGCATTAAAATCACTAAGAGTGTCTTATGTTTCGAGATGCCATATTAGTAATGATAATAATAATACTCAATAATAATCACCAACTCATTAAATGTTGTATATTACATTAATATGCACATTTTCATTAATCCATCTATGATATTTTTTTTTAAATTATATAATAAAAACACTATACGAAACATATAAAGATGATAAATACACCCCACAGTAGAATAAAGAAACATAAATGTGAGATGTGGTAGCCACACAACTTGTACGAGTGATGGCAAGAATAACGTTTTCTCTAGTCCAGCATAAGAGAAAATGTGTTACTGGGGGTAACTGTAGAAAACTATTCCTTTTGTGTGCCTTCACTCAGAGCATCATTTCTTTTT